>NW_015637000.1:875216-880007 GCF_001515625.1 Sinocyclocheilus rhinocerous
CATTTTCTGTCGGTCTTAGTACACGATGTAACTACAGAAGAGCCACGTTTTAAATAGGAAAAATATAGAAACTCTTTGGTCATTTTTGAGCGAGATGCTAACGGTCTAATCAGATTCAATGATCTATGCTAAGCTACAGCTAAAAGTGCTACCGCCAGACCCGGAGATCGGCTGAATGGATTCGAAAACGGTAAAACTCAACTGTTTAACTCTAGGGGAGTTGGAAAATGAGCCTATTTTCAAAAATAGCGGAGTGTTCCTTTAACCTCGTGCAAAAACACATAAAATAGCATTTAACCTCAACATTTACTTCTCCTTACAGATTCTGAAGCAAAGCATACTGGGAACTAGAAATCTGTAACTCATTCAGTTTGAGTTCTGCTTAATATAATCAGCTATTGAGCTCACATTACTTTTTCTATTAAGTGCAATGAACTATATTTGAGTGAAATGAACTGAAGTTTGACTGTTAGGTTCAGCATCGGCATTTTCTATGAAAATGAATGACTTTGCTCTTTTTGTAAACTTTTCTCAGTGTAAAAGTACCTTATCATGGAGGAAACAGGATTTCTAACTTTGTCAGGAGACATCTGTAATGCTTCAACCGAGAGAGTCACACTCACACACCTGTACGATCTCCAGCATCTCCGCCTTGCTTATGTATCCGTTGCCGTCCAGATCGTACATACTGAAGGCCCACTTCAGCTTCTGGTCCAAACGGCCGCGTGACGTGACGCTCAGGGCGATAATAAACTCTCTGAAATCTATTGTTCCGTCTCCATTGGCGTCGAAGGTTCGGAAGACGTGCTCCGCAAACTTTGACGCGTCTCCATAGGGGAAGAAGTTGCCGTAGATCTTCTTGAATTCCTCCATGCTGAGCGCGCCGCTGGGACAGTCCCGCAGGAAGCCCTTGTACCACTCCTGGATCTCATGCTCAGTGAAGTCTGTGTTTTCCAACAGGTCCTGTATCACCTCGGGACGGAGCTTGCTGTTCTGCTTTCCCATGCTGATGGTGTGGCTTCAACTAGAGGTGAAGGAGAAGAAGAGAAGAACTGTTATTTTAAGTTCTAGCGGTAAGGAACTCTTAAGTAAATAATACACTAATTCTATCTCACCGTTAGCAAATATGAAATAGGTTAGGGTTCACACATTTAATGCAAGATCAAAAACTGAATTCATAGGAAATAAACAACCTGTTCACTTTTTAAAATAATGGTTTCAAAAAAAGTTTTTTTTTTTTTTTGCAAAAATTAATTTGAGTTTACCAAGAAGCTTTTGGTGAACAGAAAGAACCTTTGTGTCAAAAACATTTTTAATAGTCTCAAGAACAATTTTGCAAAAGCAAGTCCATGTCTAGAAATCACACTTTTAAAATGAGTCCGGTTTGTCAAAGAAAAATGGGTGTTGAGGTGCTGAAATGAAATAAGACCTATCTTGATTTTTAGTTTTAGCTTATTATGTATTATTTTTAATCTTGAAGCTCCCTTACTTGCCGAGGCCCCCCAGTGGGCTCCGGGTCCCTGGTTTAGGACCACTGTAAATAGGAAAGAAAATGGCAAAAGAGATCTCTTTAATATCTAAATTGTTTCTCCTAGACATCAGTGAAATGAAATGGAAAGCAAATGGACACTTTTTCCTCAGATCTCCACTTCCTCAGATTTTTATCATGATCTCAAGATCTCAACATTCAGACTCAGAAGAGATTTCAGCAATCTTTACTGTGCTCAGATTTGCCGTGATACCAAAGTCTGACATTAAAAGTCAAGAGATCTCAATGAATGTTTCTCATCAAATATTTCTAAGATCAATGACCTGATCTGATTCTATCCACATACAATTTATAGCTCTATACACTGTAAAAATAAATAAATAAAATATTGAAACAAACAATATAGGAGTGCATTTTTACAAGAAAATAACTATTTCAGTCTTTCAACATTTCTTCTTCAGAATTGCATGTGTAATTCAGTGTGCCATTTCTTTGTAATTATTTGTAAAATTTACTAGCATTTTCTGAGTGAAAACAGTCTCAAAGTAAATCTGTCACTTTATAGCAACAATTTTCACATCTATTCCTCCTAAGGATTTTTTGGAGACAAAGATAGCATTTTCTGTTAAGTCTCGTGAGTTCTGTAGTAAACATACGCAATGCCTAAACCTTGACGGGACGAGTCCCTCGCTGTGAACGTACTATTATGTATGCAAAGCACACATATCTGCCACACATCTAAAATTTCTCTTCCTTTTCCCATCTGTCAACTGAACTTTCCATTGGTAGACCACAGTGATGCTCTCATCTGCTGCAGTGTGTGTGTGTGTGTGTGTGTGCAGCTGCACCCGAATCATTTCCTGGTGCAAATCTCTCATAAAACCCCACGTGCCTGCAGTCCTACACACATATGATCTTGAGAGCATATATTAGCGTGATTCTATAAAATGGGTGTTTTTTCATGGTTGGTTTTAATACAGCAAGGAGAAGCTGGAAAAACCCCCTCAATGACGTAAAGAAATAAAAGAAAGAAAAACTATTAAAATAAAGTTGGATTTTTTTTGTAGTTGTGTTCAGAACAGTGTCTATATTAACATATAAAAATTGCATTATTCATAATAAAAGTCATTTTTATATGCGAGACACAAATGTTGTGTACAATGACTCTTTATTCTCATCCATGTCCACTGAGATGAGAGTGATGGGGGACAAAAAATCAGATTGGGGAGATGGAGAAACTGAACCTCCTCTTGTAAACAGGAAGCAGTCCATCAGTTTGCCTTTCACTGCTCCTCACGTAGCGCATGTGTCCATCCAGCTCCACGCTATATATAGTGTGTTTATTTATGTCTTCTTTAACAAAATGATGTGAAAAGAGTCAAATTCTAACAAAGAGAAAAATAGTCAAATATTTAAAAAACTGTTCTGTTTCTGTTATCTTTTTTCATGGTTGGTTTTAATACAGCAAGGAGAAGCTGGAAAAAAACCCCTCAATGACGTAAAGAAATAAAAGAAAGAAAAACGATTAAAATAAAGTTGGATTTTTTTTGTAGTTGTGTTCAGAACAGTGTCTATATTAACATATAAAAATTGCATTATTCATAATAAAAGTCATTTTTATATGCGAGACACAAATGTTGTGTACAATGACTCTTTATTCTCATCCATGTCCACTGAGATGAGAGTGATGGGGGACAAAAAATCAGATTGGGGAGATGGAGAAACTGAACCTCCTCTTGTAAACAGGAAGCAGTCCATCAGTTTGCCTTTCACTGCTCCTCACGTAGCGCATGTGTCCATCCAGCTCCACGCTATATATAGTGTGTTTATTTATGTCTTCTTTAACAAAATGATGTGAAAAGAGTCAAATTCTAACAAAGAGAAAAATAGTCAAATATTTAAAAAACTGTTCTGTTTCTGTTATCTTTGCCACATCTGTTTCTCTCTCACTTACAGTATATGTGCTTGTAGGAAACCATCAGTCATAAATAGTGAAACCAAATTGATGGGGAAATTAATTAAGCAAATGAATGTGTCAACCAACTGGTTTTGAAGATACTAATCATACCAAGTGCTCTTTCCACTTTAGGAAATTTATGTAAGAAAATATGTAAATGTAACTAAAAATAACAACATTAGCTTGATATTCATTTTGTTTGGTCACTTTCATGATTAAAATCTGGCCCCTTACTTGATTAAATTAAAATTGCTGTTTAAATGTTAAATGTGGGGTCAGTAAAGTTTTTTATTTTTTATTCAGCAAAGAAGTATTAACTAGATCAAAAGTAACAATAAATTAAACAATTATAATGCCTTATAATGTCTTATTTATAAAATCATTTTATTTCAAATAAATGCTGTTCTTTGGAACTTTTTATACCAAAACATTTATCAAAAAATATTAACACAATAATATTAATATGAACAATAATATTAGTATTAATATTAACAATAACAATAATATTAATATTAGCAATAATATTAGTATTACTATTAACAATAACAATAATATTAATATTAACACTAATATTAAGCAGCACAACTGTTTTCAACATTGATTATAATAATCATAAATGTTTCTTAAACAGCAAATCTGCATATTATACTGATTTCTGAAGGATCATGTGACACTGAAGACTGGAGTAATGATGCTGAAAATTCAGCTTTGATCACAGCAATAAATTACATTTTACAATATATTCAAATAGAAAAAAGTTATTTTTAAATCATTTAAATTATAATAATATTGCACAATATTACTGTTTTATAGAATTTTTGGTCAAATAAATACACCCTTGCTGTGCATGATAGACTTCTTTCAAAAAAGTAGTGTACAGTAGTATATGTTTTAATAAAACTTTAAATATTGAATTATGTGGCCATAGGAACCTAGAAGAAAACTGTATTGCTCAGATGTTGCTTTGTCAATGCTAGTTCAATAGTCAATGCTATTTTTCTAATTAATGTTTTTATTTAATTGATATATCAACTTTGTCAAAGATGTTTCTCTAAAATGCCCTCTGTGTTTACCATCTATTTTTTTTCTGTGTAAACATGGATGCCCCATTAGACAATTTATTTTGAACATCTAGAAGTGTTCTCTGAACAAATGCTGTATTCTCCCATGATCCTTCGAGGCCTAAACAAACCCAGTGCTCATCCTCATCTGAACTGAAAAGCCCCTGCTGGCCACTGTATCCCCTCTCTACAAACCAGCGCATTCACACACACACACACGCACGCACGCACGCACGCACGCACACACACACACACACACACACACATATATATATATATATATA
>NW_015637000.1:880222-898191 GCF_001515625.1 Sinocyclocheilus rhinocerous
ACACACATATATATATATACACACACACACACACACACACACACACACACACACTTCCTCCACCCGTCCAGTCTGAGTACCAAAGCACAACAGGCCAATTTGTCCACAGCAGACTTTCTGGCCGCCCCTGTGGATGAATGCATGGATAAAAGCATTGTGATTAATCAGAGTTTAATTGCTTAATGGATATGTGTATTACGTTCAATCTGTTGTCATGGTAACAGACAGTCTAATCGCACTGTTAGTGAAGCACAAAACAGTTGCATTTGAAGCGACTTCGTATAAAAATGTGCCATTATTCAACAATGGGATAAATCAAACGATAGGATGTTTCTTTCAGAAGAATGGAAGAAAATTATTTTCTGAAGTCACCACAATGCTAGGGTTAAAGTTCAGGGGTCTGTTCCAATCCCTCAGAGACGTGTCTCTTGGTCTGTTACCCCCAGCCTTTTGATCGTCAGTGACGTCACTTCTGATCCCTCCTCAGGACAGGCCGTGTTCTTGGGACCCTGAGCTTAGCCTGTATTTATAAAGCAGAGCCGCCGCTGGTGTTCTTGGACTCTTATTTCCAGGGTCAACAGCTCAAAGATCTCTATCTCTAATTAACCCTTAGACTCTTAGAGCCTCCAATCGCCCCGCAGAGACGTCATGCTTACATAACACCCGCTCCACAGACACAGGTGGACACTGATGTCCCGAGGATCACACCCACCAAACAATCTGCTTTCATCAGCACAACTATGTTTAGGCACCGTTCAGAGAAAAATACCTTTCAAACAAGAATATCAAACAAGATGAGACTGGTTCAAAATAACTAAAGTTGAACTATATATACAGTGTATATATAGTGTTTATTGTACTAAACCGGGTAACTAAATTAAATACATTTAAAAAATTGGTATTTGAAATAAAGCTGAAATAAAATAATTAAAATTAGATTAAAAAAAATAAACTGGCAACTAACAGAAATTAAATACATTTCAGATGAACTACTAAAATTACTAAAAGTAGAACAAATGAAAGCTAAATAGAAATAAAAAACCTAAAACTACATGAGAAAAGCACATAACAAAATTACGTAAACTAAAATTAAAAGGAAAACTAAAAATAAAAGCTATTGAAAATATTAATAAATACCGTGGAACTAATACTAAAAAAATACTGTTTACCAATGGGATAAAAAACAACAACTATTTAATGATATACTATCTGAAAATATGACATAATACACTATGCAGTAGTTTAAAGGATGTTTAGCTATTTACTGGACAAGACAAAAAATGTATTTTTTTTTTTTTTTTGAGCACTGAATGAATGAATGAATAAATAAATAAACATAAATTAACAAACAAACAAACAAACAACCAAACAACCAACCAAACAAGCAACCAACCAAACAAACAAACAAACAAACAAACAAATAAATGATGTTTAAAGGATTATGCTTACAGGATGTTTAGTTATTTTACTGGACAAGACAAAAAAAAACCCGAATTATTTATTTATTTACTGTATGAATAAATAAATAAATAAATAAATAAATAATGTTTAAGGATTATGTTTACAGGACGTTTAGTTATTTTACTGGACAAGACAAAAAAAACCCCTGATTATTTCTTTCTTTCTTTGGTCATTGCATAAATAAATATTTTATTACACAAGACAAGAAGTAAACAAGTTAGAAGTTAAGAAAATCCTTATAAAATTATTCACGAGGAACAAACAAACAAACAGAAAAAAAATGGATCAAATGTTGCAAGCTGAAATCAAACTCTGTCAATCAATCTCCCAGATGAGCATCAGAGCTCAGCTATTTTCATTCTCATCTCTGATGCATCAGCAGATAAAACGTAGAACATGCATTGCCTTATAAATGAAACGAATGACTTGTGACTTACTTGTGTTGACAGCCTTACGAAAGCATGAGCCATCGAAATGATAGAAATGAACATTCTCACGAGTGGTCATACAAATGATGGAACAAGACACAGGAAGGTGCGTGTCATGTGATACAAAGGTTGATATCTCCATTTCCTCCACCCTTCAAAACCACCGAGGCTAAATAAAACCACAAGCTCCGAAACTGAAGTATGACTGTGGAAAATGTCAATGCTGCATTCATCTTTGTGAGGGGGCTACGAAATGAAAAGCTCATCAAGTACTCTCATAGTTTCCTTGTTCTTTCCCAAGCTCACCAAAATAAACATACAGTAAGTGTTAACTGCAAGAAAGAACAGCATTTCTGCGTATGAGTTATCATGGGCACATCTAGTGACATTAGTCAATGCGGAAATTTCCTTCACACCAACAGTCATCTATAGTGCTGCATTTACATTGCTTTGTTCAATAAGTGTACTGTATGCTAAAATTACAGTCAAGGGGAAAAATCAAGTGAGCATTAGCAGACTTGTAGGCTGATCGCTAGAATGAATCAGGATCAATGTTTAATGTTTAGTTATGAATTTCATGTATCGCACACATAGCTATTAACTGTATGCCAGCCCTTGCAAGACTGTTGGTTTCTGTGGCTCATTGCTGGCACCTGCTCACCTCAATCTACATTTGACATCTGTGCTATGCTAACACCAAATTCATGCCACATCAATTTATGTCTCATTTATAAACATTTAGTTTAGGTCTCAACTGTGTTTCCACATGTTAGGAAATATGATTTCACAGGTTTTAAAATGTAAACTTAAGAATGACTTTGGAAATAATGAAATAATAACATGAAATAATAATTAGTAAATAAAATTAATTATTAAAACACATTTAGCTTTTGATCTTGATTTAAGGGTTTATATATTTTTACTGGAAAGCACAACAAAAATGCTGGTTAAAGGGATAGTTCACCCAAAAATGAAAATTCTGTCATTATTTACTCACCCTCGTGTTGTTCCAAACCTGTAAGACCTTCGTTCATCTTCGGAACACAAATTAAGATATTTCTGATGAAATCTGAGGGCTCTCTGACCCTGCCATAGACAGCAAGGTAACTACCACGTTCAAGGTCCAGAAAAGTACCAAGATGATCGATAAAGTAGATCCGTGTGACATCAGTGGTTCATCAGTAAAGTTACGAAGCTACGAGAATACTTTTTTGCGCAAAGAAAACTAAAATAACAACTTTATTCCACATTTTCGTCTCTACGAACTACGTCTCTGGTAGTTACCTTGCTGTCTCTGGGAGGGTCAGAGAGCCCTCATATTTCATCAAGAATATCTTAATTTGTGTTCCGAAGATGAACGAAGGTCTTACAGGTTTGGAACAACACGAGGGTGAGTAATTAATGACAGAATTGTCATTTTTGGGTGAACTAACCCTTTAAGAAAATAATGAATTATGAATTTTTGCAGTGCTCAATTTGCAGTAGTTCAATTTAAACAGTTAAAAAAATACTGTATACACATAATCCCTCATAATGTGTTTCAAATACATTATTGTTCACAGAAGATTCACATTGGGCCTCTATGAGCTATAATGCAGTCACACCTAGGGTTGGAAATTAATAAGAGCTTAGGGCAGAAATGCATCCTGCATGAGTTTTTGTTTTTTATATTTACAGTATAACATCTGATATATCACATATTTCATATAACAGTTACTAAACAAAAAAGTTAATAAGTTATTTATATTTTAGGCACAATATTTTCAATATTATCTGTTTTTGCTCTATGTCTCCAACAAAAATAGTTTAAAACAAAGCCAGAGCTAAATCAAGCAACACAGTGCTCTCATTATTCCAATTGAATGTATTGATTGATTAAAAGTGCAATCACATTTCAGCAAAATTTGTGGGCAAAAAAAAAAGCCCATTGTCAATTATCTATAGTCAGTTGATGTATGAAGCACAGAAGTCACTTTCAACCCAAGCAGCTTTCTGGTGGTCAACACAGTGAACTCGTGTGAACATCATGAACCTGCTGTGAAATCTGCATGGGGAAATTCCTATTGAAATGACTGGATTTTGCCCCTGAAAATTCACCGAACACCAGTAAATATGACCATGCCACAAGAATTTCACACATTCAAACTCATTTTATGGTAACACTTTAGCATAGGGACCAATTCTCACTATGAACTAGCTGATTATTAGCATGCATATTACTAGCATATTGACTGTTTATTAATACTTAAAAAGCACATATTTTGCATGACCATATTTGAAATCCCTAATCCTACCCAATACCTAAACAGTAATTAGGAGTTTATTGAGGCAAAAGTCGTAATAGGTCATTAATAGCGAGAATTGGACCATAAAATAATGTGTGGCCCATTTTATAAGGTTGGAGAATTTTAATATAAATTTTTTTTTTTTTTTATAAAGGGAAAAATGCCCTAGGGGCCAGTTTAAGAATTTTAATCTCATTTAGCATGATCTGCTCATAAGTGATACAGTCAATAAATATTAATATTGATATATGTCACACTTTAGTTTGGGGACCAATTCTCACTATCAAGTATTAACTTGACTTTTGCCTCAATAAACTCCTAATTTGCTGCTTATTAATAGTTAGTAAGGTAGTTGTTAGGTTTAGGTGTTGGGTTGATTAAGGGATCTAAAATATGGTCATGCAGAATAAAGCATTAATATGTGCTTTGTAAGAACTAATAAACAGCCAATATGCTAATATGCATGCAACTAGTTAATAGTGTGAGTCTGAAATCTGCTTGCAAGAGTCCTACACTGACTGCACAGAACACACAATGCATCAAAAACTTTCCTTTAACTAACACGTTGTTTAATTTCCTTTAGCTAACTAGCTAACAAGTCTGCTTTCCCTCACAATCTCTCTCTCTGTGTCTTTGTACCTGCAGGATTAACTCAAGGTTCTGCAGGGCTAATCTGAAGCAGTAGAGTATAAATATAGACTCATGTCTGTTATGTAAGGGCCACTAAATATCTTATATTGTATACTGGTACATACTGGACTCCAATGCTTAAAACACAACAATGTGCTTTTTGTAAGTCAAAATCACAAATGTTTTGAGACATTCATCTGCAACCTCAAGAACACCCAAGAGTAAACAGATGAAATAAAATATGCATTATAAAACGAACCCTTAATAATTAAAAGACTAGACGTTTGTAAAATAAGCTGGAATTCTGCATGGATGCAGAACGTTTGTGATTGTTAAGTGAGGTTTTACAGGCCTCGGCTAAAATGGTGTCTTTCTCTCTCGTGTGACCTCTGCTAAGATCTTTGCCTGCACTAAATGGTTTCAAAACACTGTCAAACTAAAGTGTGGAATTTTAAATAAGAGAAACATGTTGGATTAACATTTGTGCAAGTATAAGCAGCCGAAAGCTAGAGGAAAATGACCTTCTAAATGTTTCGCTTGTATGAGAAAAATTCAGTGAATGTACTTGAAAGTAGTTATAAATATCACACACTCGGCTGACAGTGCTGAGGTCGTTAAAGGTCCATATTTCCTGTCTGAAAAACCCCAGCAACTCTATATTAATACCCAGACTTTTGACATAAAGCATTTTTGTCTAGTTCAAATATAAACATCCAGCCATCAATCTAAAAGCGTTAACTGCTTGTAAACTATCCTTGCTTGACCTCGAGACAATCCTCCATCCTTCTGTGAGAACGGCACCAAACGCCATCGCCAGCCACGCTCGACAATTCCTGCACATGCTCTTAGTCTAAATATTTGCAAAGCCCCTATTTTTGGAAACATTTTTTTTCGTACCGTTTACAGTTTGAAATCACGGGCAATTACAGCAATAGTGACTTCACATGATGATCGCAAACAGGAAATGCCTTTACATTACAGCCTCAATGCACACAAATTGAATGTAGAGGAACTCGAGTGTGAAATCACTATCACTTGACTCATTACAAAGTGCCATTACCGTTCTCAGCTGCTGTCACCGGGAATGTACGTGCTTGAGCTGAACATTACAGTAATAACTCTACCCTCAGCCTCATTAAAAATACACACAATCCTCACAAGAGTCAATCCAAACACCGCCACATTCACATGCTCCATCATGCTCCACTGAGATCCAGAAGCACTCAGGATCTAATTAAGCATTTTATAAGTGAGACAACAAGTCACAGTATATGCTTTTACCACCTTTATACTAAGGCTGAAACGCAGAGAAAGTGGACACTTCATATTTACACGCTTATGAGGTGCACTATTAAACAGAAGTCATTAATGGACAGCATTGGTCATAATACTCTGATCCCAAACCAAACATTACATATGTATATCTCTGCAACCAGTCTACATGATAGACTTAGACATCTAATACATTGTCCTTTTATTAATTTTTTTTTTTTGTCAAAATAAAGATATAAGATGGTGGTATAACGTCACGTCAGATTTCCATACCCTGTTGAAAAAAACAGCATATTCTGGTTAGGTATGTTTTGACGCTGGGATGCTGGTTTAAACTGGTCCTTTGCTGGTTTAAGCTGGTCCTTTGCTGGTTTATGCTGGTCCTTTGCTGGTTTAAGCTGGTACCTAACCAGCATATGCTGGTTTTTTCAACAGGGTAATATGTCAAATAATATGTTGTTGGGTTGTCAACATCAAGATATAATAATAATATAAAATAAAATAATACATTTTTTATAAGATAGATAGATCCTTTAACATCCATGGAACATTTCCATTCCATTTCCAGATTCTTTATAGTGAAAAAAGATTCTTTAGACGATTTAAAATGTTTTTCACATTAAGAAAAAAATGATTCCTTCTGTCCCCTGAAGGGTTCTTTGAAAGCTTCTTTTCCAAAATAGTTCTTCAATGGAATTGCTACGAAAACCCCTTTTTGGAACCTTTATTTTTAACAGTGTACCGTCTGATATGTCATATCAACTACCCACAGACTGCTTGAATTGAATAGATTTATGAAGCGTTTTTCATTATGCATTTCGTTCCAAGGCAGCTTCACAAAGAAAAGTGCCCTACAAACCAAATACAGCCAAAGGTGACAGTAGCAAGAAAAACATTCATCTTCTGACTCACCTTGATGTAAATGATGCACTTCAGTTTCACTTGTTGGACCTAGTGATGTCGCCAGCTTTCTTTCCTCCTTTCTTCCCTCTCTATATCAGCTCTGTATATCAGCAGCTCTTCACATGAAGTTTTCTGAACAGACACTCCCCTCTCCCTTTCTACATTCTCTTTTCATTTCTCTCCCTCTCTCTGGGGCTTTTCTAAACTCTCCCACAAAGCCGAGCATCTGTTTCCACATCCCCACAGACCGTCACGTTTTTCCAAGCGCCCACTTGCGTCTTCACAAAAACCCTCTCGGAGAATTATGTGTGCTTTCGGAACAACCTGTCAGATCTGAAACATTGCAGTGTAGCCTACATGCATGCCACAACAATGCAAAAAGTGAAAAAAGAGCGTCTCAACAACTTCCTGCAACCTGAGATGTTTTGTTAAGTGTTCTGAAAACAAGTTTGCCACTTAACCCGAGTTCCCAGTGATACTTCAACTGACTTTATCTGATTCCTCTTCTATTTTTCAGTGTACTAGTGACCAACCATTCAATAATGAGAATTAAGTCATTTAGAGCAAAAGGCTTATTTCCTCTTTCACACAAATCCATGTGAATTTAAAACAATAGAGTTGTTATAACTGCAGTGTGACTTCGCATATGCATTCAAATGTTTGCACAGACATTGTCTGATTTTTCAAGGCGTTTTAAATTAGAATTGATGAGCTTATGTTAATTAGATGGACTGTTTGCACTTACTGAAGTGAACTCAAGCAAAAAGCTGAAGGGTAATTAAAAAATCTGAAGAAGACTTATGTTGTCCATGGACATTATGTCGACTACACTATGATTTTTTTTTTTCAAAGTTATAAATGAGATTAAGATTATTAGAGCATGTTTTACAAAACAAATGCTATTTCACACTTGAAAATTGCATGAAAATTCAATCTTTTTTGTGTGTATGTGTCTAAGCTATCTCTAGTTCTGATGTAAAAAAAATTGTGGTATATTCTATTGTCTACATGGCACTTTAAAGTGCATGTAATGTAGCTCAGATGATCTGGTCTTGTTCATGTGATCAGACTCTGTGTTTCTCTTGTGAAATCAGGTAGTGTCCCTCCTCTGAGCCTTATGTTCCAGGATTTATCCAAAGCCAAATGGTCTGAAATCCACTCAGGTCAGTAGCCTTCCGGCGCTCTGTCAGTTCCAGGTTTCTCAGTGGATAAAGGAGAGATTGGAGTAAAACCAAACCTTCACTCTCCACACAGAGCTGTCCTCATTCTAAGAGTTCAGATTGTTGCATCCTGTTCACGTTCAAGCAACAGCTTGCTTCCTTTCATCCAAACCTCACAAGATACCCAAAAATCTCAGCTGACTGTTTTCAATTTCTCGTCCTCTGACAGTGCATCAGTGCATGGCCAGCATATACCAGCTGAGACTTCACCTGCAAGAAAAACAGCAAAACATGCACAAAAAAGATAGAACTCACCTCAGGTGGTTGTTCTGGTGCTGTGCCGTGAGACTTTAGATGGCAATAACCTGGGGAACTCGGCAGGGAAGAGGCGTTGTGTGGCCTCAGTGCTGATATGCAGCCACAGGTATCAGGAACAAGCTTTGATGCAACCAGCAGCTCCAATGAAAAACTCCATAAGACTCACCCGCAGCTTAGTTCAGAGCACCAAACTGCCTCCCACAGTGACGTCAAAGCTGCTGGTCACATGACCTGCCTGAAAAGCCTATAAGAGCCACCATTGCCCTGGCAACAAGAACTCGGCATTGACTCCTGCTGTCACTCCTTGATTACTTCTTAAAATCATAAAATACAACTATTATATTAATTATATAAATAAATTATAATATATTATAGAAATAAAAGTAAAAGTAATATGAAGGAACCAAAAGAATATATGTATTTTTGATTGAGAGGCACACTTAAAATTTTTCAATATATACATGCATATGAAGAATTACAGAGCTGTTCCATGCAGAAACACATGCACCTGTTGCATTTATGATGTTTTGTGTGTGTTTTGGTTTCAGGAAAATATGCACTTTTTGTTCTGCAAGGTCTTTGTTGTCATGATCACATTGTGATGCACAGGACAGGAGGAGAATGTTAGCGTTAAGAGTAGACGTTCCTCACATTGGAGGCCATGCTTTACTTAAGCAGATTAAAGGGAAGTCAAAGCCTCCTCTCATTAGCCTTAATGTACAGGCACTTTTTAAGGCTACATGCTGAGTCAGTCATCTGCAGGGCTGCAGTCTGCACGGGTACTAGAATTACACCCCGAATGCATTATAACAAAATACGGGTGCGCATGCAAAATACAGCCGATAGCATCTCACGCAGACATCCGCAGTGTGATTTGCATTTGCAATCTGTGAAACATAATATGTCATAATACTTGCATAACCAGCGCTGTATTTTCAAGTGCATGATCATGTCCTGGTGCTGATATCTGGAAGAGCATTGTATTGCTCAGAGGTTGTTCTTTCATAGCTCAGGAGACTTAATAATTGAGTTCTGTTATGTTTCATTTAAGTATCAGCTTTGATTGATGGCAGATGTTTGAAATTATGAAGAATATGATGAGAAATAGTTGAGATCATATCGAAATTTTTGCATGACAGTCTTTCTTGTCAAGTCTGGCACAGTTTGAAACATTGTTGAGATCTATGTTGAAAATCTAGGAGAAAGGACAGGGTCTTTTTCTCAGCAGAAAAATCAGAGAAGCAGGAGACTTATTGAAAGCAAAAGTCTCCATTTGATCTCCACTGCATCTCTTTGCTGTCGAAGAGAAACAACTGAGAAACTAAAAAGATCAGGTTTTTGTTTTTCTATCAGTTGGAATGACTTTTTGGAATTTGACGAGACATATTTGACTTCATAATAAGCTCTTTGACTATTGAATGCAGATTCGGTGTCAAGACAAACTTGAGCCTCATTTGAGACCTTGTTGAGATCGGTTATGAAACTCTAGAGGAGACAATTGTTAGCAAACAGAAGAGGACAACACCGGTAAGTACAGTTCAACAGCGTTTATTAAATGAGACTTCAGAAGAGGAGAAAGTGATGATCACAGGTATGGATATTCTTGGAGAGATCAGAGCATAGACTTAATAATAATCTTAATAATCACACTGGTGTCTTTGCAGGTGGTGATGGACCTGGAGAGCTGAGCAGACGACTGAAGATGAATAGGTAAGTAGATCAGGTAAGGAGCCAGGGAGGTTGATGCACACGTGTGAACAACAAGACCAGACACTGAGGAAGGGTTGTGATGGTGGCTTTATACCGGGCTTTGATTGGTGTTGACAGGTGGAGTGCATCAGTATTCGGGTGATTGTGAGCGAGTGGGAGGAGCTGAAGGATCTGGTGTTGCTGTTGACTCCGTGACAGTACCCCCTCCTCCACGGGCGGCTCCAGAAGCCCGCAAGATGAGCCGATGAGGACGGTCATGGCCCCGGGGTGCTGGATGATCAGGATGATGAGTGTGGAATTCTGTCAATAACTCAGGATCGAGGATGTCATCATGTGCTACCCATGATCTCTCCTCATGGCTGAATCCCTCCCAGTCGACCAGATATTTCAAGCGGCCGCCTCGTCACCGGGAGTCCAGGATGGTGTTGACTCTGTAGATGTTTTGTTCCTCAGCGATCTCTGGAGGAGGAGGAGGAGGCACATCAGGCTTGCCAGATCCTGTGGAAGGAGAGACCAAAGAGTTAGAAAACGGCTAGAGGAGTGAGACATGGAAGGTAGGTGCAATGCGGTAGTGAGAGGGTAAGTCTAGTTGGTAAGTTTCATCATTAATCTGCCTCCTGATGGCAAAAGGACAAATGTAGTGGGGACTCAGCTTGCAACTAGGCAGCCGGAGACAGATATCCCTGGTGGAAAGCCAGACCTTTTGACCCGGATAGTACGGGGCAGCGTTGGAACGGTGAGCATCGGCCTGGCTTTTATGTCATGTGCTGACATTTTATGACATGTGTGGAGTCCCAGATCCTCTCGCTCTCCATGAACCAATGGTTCACAACTGGAACATCCGATGGCTCACCTGACCAGGGGAACAGGGGCTGCTGGAAGCCAAGTATGCACTGAAAGGGTGTCAGGCTGGTGGTAGTTTGCCGTAGGGAGTTTTGGGCATACACGGCCCAGGGAAGGAAATGACAAATTCAAGCGGTCGACATCACATTGCTTTCATATGCAATTTTTAACTACCACATATTCTATTTATGATCATTCTGGTAGCACATGAAGGCAGCATCAGTGAAAACAGGCAGAGACGAAGCTTCAGCAAAATTAGCCTTACAGAGTGCCAAGAAGCTCTTTCAGAAAGGCAATTTGGAAAACAAAATATGACACGTGATACTTACTTTGTCTGGAGCTGACGTTCGTGCACGAAGCGTTGGTATTGATCCCTCTTTCAGAAGCATTCTTTGCACAACTCCAGCACTGAACTGACCCTCGTGAGGCAGTCCGGAATAAAATGATTAGCACAAACATACAGCACTTTTCTGTTTTTTTTTTCTGGGACATTTCCTTCGAAAATGAAATTCAACCATCGTGTCCTCGGTGGCTCAGATGGAGGGAGTCTATGGAGACTCCTATGTTCATTGGTGCATTCCAACACACAACAATTGTAATGCCTCTTTGGCGCTGACATTGTATCTCCAGCAGCTACAGCAAAAAAAAAAAAAACATTAATGGTGGACTGCTGCTTCGCACTCAGGGCAGTGTCTATGCTAATAGGGCAGAGATCGTCACAAATGGGCGGGACTTTTTCCCTACAATGACGTGTATGTAGGGAGAAATCTGGAACTGCTCGTTTGGAGAGACAGTTTAAGATTTATAAGGGTTATAAAAGAATGAGTGGGTCGATTTTTAACATTATAGGCTGGTTGTTTTCACACACTGCAGCCACACAACTGTGTTCAAACACCTTATAAAAGTGAATTTTGCATAATAGGTCACCTTTAAGACATAATTCACAGATCCAGTACACTGATACTGGTACACATGCATTGTCTTTCTCGACTGTTTACGTTCACTTAAGACATGGTCAACAATGTTTGCAAGGATACACAAAGATGAACATGTTGACATTTGTGTTAGTTTGTCAGTTCAAATGCAAGTCTGTCTGACGAGGCTCTCCGTGTGTGTATGCGCTATGGATGAGTGGGCACACATGCACACACATCTTCAAACAGTGCGCAGGAGTTCTCAATCGCTTATTATTTGCTTGAATGTTTCAATTGACAAGGCTTAAAAACACATGCAAATGAGTTTAGTTTAAACACAGATAGTGTGTGCTGTTCATGTCTCACCTATGTTCGCGCACTTTCAACACCTGGGTGAAGGTGTAAATGACTGGTATACTAGCGTGCATACGGCTTTCTGTGTTGTTTGTCCACTTTTTTGATCATTGCTGTTATAATGCGGGAAGCCAATAGGTCTGTTTTACATGTTGTTATTTTCAACAAACCATATTCTACATGCATCGTCAGATTTGAGATGAGCCATGGTGCAAGTGTGGTCAACCTCAAGTGTGCCAGGCCTGTGGTTGGGGGCGGACACATATTGCCCTTTCTCGGTTAGGTTTAAATATCGTTACACCCCTATCGTCGATGTATATGATGACGAACCGATGGTGGAACTCCCGGAACACCTCATTCATGAATCCTTGGAAGACGGAGGGTGAGTTGGACAGGCTATTCAGCATCACCTGGTATTCTTAGCGTCCTGATGGTGTTATGAAGGCGGTCTTCCATTAATCACCCTCACGGATCCTAATGAGGTTGTAAGTGCAACACAGGTCCAGTTTGGAGAAGATGTGAGCCCCACAAACTGTTCCAGTCTCCAGGTTGGCTGGGACCAGAGGAAGTGTGTAGCGATATTTGACAGTCTGTGAGTTCAGGATATGGTAATCGATGCAAGGCCTCAAGCCTCCATCCTTCTTGCTGACAAAAAAGAAGCTGGATGCTGCTGGTGAAGTAGAAGGGCGGATGAATTCCTGCTTGAGAGCCTCCTCGATGTAGTCCTCCACTGCCTTCTGTTCCGGGATGGACAGCAGGTATACTGTACCCTTGGGTAGCATGGCCCCAGACAGCAGATCAATTGCGCAGTCCCATGGCAGATGAGGTGGTAATTCCGTTGCCCCCTGCTTGCTGAAGACATGCTGGAATGCCCTGTAGTCAGGTGGAATATCAGGAGTCTCAGAGTTTCTGGACTCTCCACAGTCGTGGAACAGATGGTCACTTCACTATTCATGGATGAGGATGGAGCTGTAGATAACTTCTGAACAGGAGACATGCAGTTTTGGAGACAATCATCACACCACTGTAGGATCTCACCAGTGTTCCACTTGACTTGAGGGGAATGTGGAGTCAGCCAAGAGAGTCCCAGGATGATATTGGCAGTAGAACCATCCAGCACCCGAAAGGAGATGGATTTCCAATGCAGACAGCCGATGCGGAGCATGATGGTATGGGAGCAGTATAGGATCTTACCTCTGCCCAACGGTTTTCCCAGGATAGTGTGAATGTTGAGTGGTTGGGAGCAGGTTTTTCACTTGAGTTTTAATTGTCGTAAGAGATTCAGCCAGATGAGGTTCCCGGAGGATCCTGAGTCGAGGAGGGCTTGCGCTGAAACAGATCGGGCCGTGGGCATCCCAGACAGACCACGCCCACTTTTGATCATGTATGTGATCTTGACACGATTGCTGGGGAATAATTGGGGTTGCATCTCAAAAAATAAGGAGCACTAGTGTAGGAACCCACTGCATTCCTCTGCCTCACTGGAATATGTCGTCGGACAGGCCATGGACAGATTGAGTTGAAGAGTTGGTGAGCAAGAGAAGTCACTGACGAATGGATTGGACAAGCTCATCAAACAGATCCGGGTTTTGATCATTGCTTGGTTCAGTGTTGCTTTGCATATTTGGCGGTAATGAGGCTTCAGCAGAGGAGAAAGCGATGATCACAGGTATGGATAATCTTGGAGAGTTCAGAGTAGGGCTGTCACTAACGATTATTTTGGCAATAGAGTAATCAGTGATTATTCTGACGATTAATCGAGTAATCAGAAAATTATAATACATTTTTTTGTTGTAATAAAAAATGACTTTAAAATTACTTAAAATACATATATAATAGCAATGAGGCAATAATAATTAGTTCAAATAAAGTATCAAAAGCAAGTAATCATATGGTTTTATTGAACAAAACTGGTAAAATACATAATGTATTATAAACTATAGAGCTTATGTACATTATATATTATATCAAATGCCTGCAGAGGGGCCAAGGGCCTGACGATTGTTTTTACACTTTACAGCGCGATCTAATCCTTGTTAAATATTGACTAAACAATTCAAATGTCCACTTAATCTTTAATATTTGGCCATTTCTTTATGACAGAAATGCTACAGCCACTGTAATTTCTTGAATTCGTGGACATCAAATCGTGTAAACTCAGGGGGGGTGGGCATCGTCATGCTTGTCATGACACACAAAAGGAGCTGAAGGATCTGGCGTTGCTGTTGACTCCCTGACAACATTAAGATTACTGTGGTCTTTTTCCAGGGAAAAGTCTGAGAAGTAGAAGGCTTGCACAACAGTCTCTACTTGATCTCCATTACACCTCATTGTTTTGTAGGAGAAGCAACTGACATATAAAGGAGATCTAATTTCTATCAGAATAAACAAGCTAGAGGAATATTTTATTACTCAAAGGTTACACTTCTAGTGGTCTTGGAAGAATTTGATGAGAAATGTTCAAGCTCATACTGTGATCTCCTTTTTTAAATATTGGCATCAGCCGATAAGTCTTTCCGTGTGGCCAATGTTTTTCAAAACAGATTATGACACCATATTGTGCATTTATGCTTCCTCTTTAAGACAAGTCACTCAGATGTGAAGTCAGCACATGACAGACAGTAAAATGACAATCGTCATTCACTGTCTAACATGACATTATGTTGTTTTACATACAATAACACTCCGGCATGCAGAAAAGTCTTATTGAAACAGTACCATCAGACATCATATCCGCAGCCCAGCGGCAACTCTGGTAGGAGACACAGATGTGATATGAATGAATTCAAACAAAAATGAAACCGTGTTTACCTCACAAACAATCAAAAATCTCACGACTGTCTCTTCCTCAGATATGTGCGTTGTTCTCAAGATGCTGTTTTCCGGTGGACTCAAAAGCCAGTGCACTCCAGAATAAAAGCTGGGTCGACACGAGAACACTATGGTAAGTAATAATAATATGTTTTTATTTGTTTATATGTTTATATGTTCATTCAGGAATATACGCTGTATTTAATTGCCCATGATTGGCGTAATATCACGTGTAGTATACCTTTTCATATGTTCCGGTCTTATTTAATGCTGCTATATGCTGATAACCAAGCACTTCCTTTACAGGGACGTGTTCCATGAGGCAGCCATGTGGGTGAGGACCAGTTGTTCATTCTTGGAGTGCTAATGAAGGCCATCCGACAAGTTGACCAGGACCCTACTCTGAGAATCCTCATTTTTCTCACCAAGTTTGGCCAGAAGCAACAAAGTCCGCTTGAACTTGCGTCTCTGGTCAACAGGCAAGGAGTGCAATCCATCACATGCCATGCAGCATGTACCCTCTCCAGTGAAGGACCCCAAGGTAGACCTTATGTCGTCATGCTACAGCCTACAGGAGGAGGTGGGCCATAGGGATACTCTATACCCCACCACCGGCATCCCAGAAGAGGCAAACTTTCAGTCAAACTTGGATCAAATCCCCATGACTGTTGACAGGGAAATCCTCAACATCTTCCACGGGGCTCAAACTTATTCCAAAATAACATCGTTGCAGCTATATGCAAACACACCCCATGTCCACATGGCCATTACCAAACACCCAGTCAGCAGGGTGATTGCCACCTGCGGTGTTCATATCAAAACACACTCCAGGATGATACTTCAAAGGGCTAAGACATACATTCAACACATGGATGACTTGGCCAGTAAATCCCTTTGCTGCACACATGCCAAGATTGAGGCGGTATTTATGCTACAGGATCGCATCCCACTCCATCTTGAAGCAGGGGACTTTTTCAACCCACCAGCCCTTCATCACCTGCTTGAGCTAGGGATAATGGCCATAGGTTGGGCCTGCGGCATGTTGAGCAACCAGTTGCAACCCACCTCACCAGTGTAAGGGTGGTTTCCCTACAGTGGTTCAGGCTGTAGGATTGCCAAATGACTAAAGAAACGTTGTCAGCACGATGGTATAAAACTGTACATTTCTAGTCTATTACCACCCACTGCCACTTATACCAATGACGGAAATAAGCGCAGTTAGAATAGCTAAATATGTGGGAGAGCGTTGCTATTGAGTGACTATTGTATTGCAATAGGTAGCACTTTAATATTAACCTTGAATCAAGACTAGAGCACCCTTGAATCCCTACTCAAAAACCATCAGGGTCAAGGTAGTTTTACAAACAGTTGCACAGCTTTCCAACTGGAGCTGACCCTAGAAGAATTGTTTTATGGCAGGCTGTTCTACCTTCCATCCACACCATTCACCATCACCCTTGGAACCCATTCCACAGACCCCAACAGCGTGACAAGGAGGCAAGGGATCCTGGCCCTGTCATCCATTGGTAGTGCCAGCGTCGGAAACGTGGAATGACTCCGTCCAAAGGATGAGGATTGAGAGAATTTTTCCATTTTCAGATACGCTGCAGGCAGGCCCGGCTGTCCTTGGGGAGGCCCTCATGCGGGTCCTCCTTTGTGACCTGTATGACAGAAATGATAGAATTTCCATTGAAAGCCTCAAAACAGATGTGCTGTCCTGTGCTGTCAAAGTTAGTCGGGTGAAGAACAACCAAAGAATTCTGCAGAGACCTTGCAGAGAGAAATGCTTTAGGATTCTCACTGACATTTGGCCAAGCTGTGGAAATGTCACTAGCGGCAGGCCACGACATCTACACCTGTCTACATTTAGCCTCATGGGATTCAAGTACTTCCCAGCAATAACTTACTGGGATGAACAAAGAGATCCAAAAGCAAGGCGGAACAGAAACCACTACATTGAACTGTACAAGGCCACAGAGGCACCGTCCAATCACTTGTCGGAGATGTATGCGCAGACATCGATAAATGGGGTCTTTGTTATTCCTTCAACCTGCAGAGATACAAGGACAATGGGATGCTGTGGATGGAGGTGGTCATCCAATGCCTTCCAAAGACAACAGACAGAGATAACAGATTGACAGTTTTCACCTTGGTCAGCTGTGCCGGGCTGATACAGAACGGAAATTTCATATCATTCATGGCATTAAAAACTCTCCTTGCAGAGATGCCTATTAGCCATAACAAACTACAAAAAATGCACATCCTGTCTCCCCTAATTCTGATACACACACCCTGTCTCAACCGGCTGCATGAGTCTGTTCCACACAAGCTGCCCACACGTCAGCCAAAGCTAAACAAACCCACCTCTACGGAACCTCCAAAGCGGTCAACATCTCCCCAACTATCTGAACCTGACCTTCAAGAGGAACCCATGGAGCAGGTTGTAGAATGCGTGAACACCAAGACCGTGCCTGCAAACATAAAAACACAATGGTCTGATGAGGAAATACATCTGGTTAGGGCTAATCCTGAACTAAGTCAGGCACAGGCGTACCGGGCCCACCTTTGAAGACGTGAAGAGCTTGGGAGGCCGGTAAGGACATTAAGGGCATTTAGAAGCAAGAGGCAGTGATTCTCTTAAAGGGGTCATATGATGCGATTTCATTTTTTCCTTTCTCTTTGGAGTGTTACAAGCTCTTGGTGCATAAAGAAGATCTGTAAATTTGCAAAGACTAAAGTCTCAAATCCAAAGAGATATTCTTTATAAAAGTTAAGAGTCAGCCACACCCCCCTAAAACGGCTCGTTCGAACACGCCCCCACATATCTACCACACTATGTGGGAAGATTTGCATAACACCGCCCAAATGTTCACACAAAGA
>NW_015637000.1:898570-919127 GCF_001515625.1 Sinocyclocheilus rhinocerous
CACTCTTGAGGTATTCGGCCAATCACAACGCATTGGATATCTGGCCAATCAGAGCACACCTCGCTTTTCAGAATGATGAGCTTTGTAAAAATCGACGCGTTTCAGAAGGCGGGGCATAGAGGAGAAACAATAATGTACAGTATGTGGAAAATAATGTGTTTTTTTTACTTTAAACCGCATAAACACATTTCATTACACCAAATACACAAAATAATGTTCTTTTTAGCAGCATCATATGACCCCTTTAAGTTAGTGTTTCCTTTTTTGAAAATTTCTTTACATTTCCTTTCATCAGCAAATCACTAATGTGTTCCTTTTATATTTGCAGTCCATCCGGGAGACTTGACACATTGACCTGTTCCTGTTGAGTTGTGCGACTCCCTGTGGTAAGTGCTGCCTTTTTGACACTTTAATTACACTTACCTTGGTCAGTACATCACTAATAGCTGCCTTTTTATATTTGACGATCATCCAGAAGACTTGCCACTTACCTGTTCCCAGACACTTACCTCAACGTTGCCAAAGAGCATGGTTATAAGGGTGTTTTTTCTGTACAAAAATTTGTTTGTTTACAACCAGAGGCGGACAAAGTACTCAACTCCATTACTTTACACAGTACTTAGATACTGCTTTTCAAATATTACTCCATTACAAGTAAAAGTTGTAAAGAGAGATTTTCACTTAAGTAAAAGTACAGAAGTACTTGCTTTTAAAAGTACTTAAGTACCAAAAATAAATTTCCTTTTTTATGTCAATGCACTGTTTTATTGTTGTACGTAATACTTGCAATACTTCTGAAGCAACTTACAATACATTACACCTACTGAATACACTGACTAGCTTGTAGTATCTTTGGAATAAAGAGCTATTAGAATGTTAAACACATATGGGGAAAAAAAATGAACACCCTATACCCACCCCCACAAAAGCAGGATGATAGCGATCTCACATTTCAAATGTAGTGAAGTTAAAGTCATAAGTTCCCAGAAAAAATAATACTCAAGTAAAGTAAATATACTCAAAAAGTGTACTTAAGTACAATACTCAAGTAAATGTACTTAGTTACTGTCCGCTTCTGTTTACAACTGGCAATCATGTTTCTTAGTTACTGCAAATTATGTTTGTTCTTTAATCTCAATAATGCTTAATTTTTAATACCAATTTGATATTTGTTCTTTTATGAATCTTTTATTCTTAAAACATGTTCAGTAAAGTTCAATGTGTGGCAAACTCATCCACTCTCGTCTGTACAATTTCTTCAATTTTCTTCAATTCACACATGTCCCAAGCAGGGGCGGCGCCAGAGAATTTTGAATGCAGGTGCTTAGGGGGTGCTATGCATTCGTAAGTAGTCAAATATTTTTTTTTATCAGCTTATTTATTAAATACAATAGGCTACACCCTGTATATAATTGATTCCGGGAAAAAATCTGTGGGGGTGCTGAAGCACCTGCTAGCCCCTCCCTAGCGAAAGGGGCTATTGTTAAGACTCTTATGAAACACTAGAGGAGATCATATGTGAGATTACTAAAGTCTCTTTATAAGGGGAAAAGTCTGAGAAGCAGAAGATTTGGACAAAGACAAAAAATTTGATGAGAAATGTCTGCAGTCTCTTATTGCAGACTTTGGTGTCTGTTAAGATCGCTTATGAAACTCTAGAGAACATATGAGATTTCAGAGGTCATTTTCTCAGAAGTAAAAATCAAGAAGTGAGAGACATGCACAATAATCTCTATTTGACTCTCATTACATCCGTAGGAGAACTGACATTCAGGAGATCTCATTTCTGTGAAAGTGGACAACCTAGTGGAATTGTTTTTTTATTGCTATAAGGTTACATTTGTGGTCTTGGAAGAAATTGATGAGAAATGTTTGGGGTCATATTGAGCCCCATTTGAGACATTGTTGACATCTTCTGAAACTCTAGAGGAGACACATGTGAGATTACTGTTTTCGGAGGCAGGAGTCACCATTTGATCTGTATTTAATCTCACCGCTGTCAAGTAGATACATCTGAGATATTAAAGAGATCTCATTTGGGATTTTTCTTTCATATGAGTAGATAATTCTCCAGCTAACAGGATGATGTTAGCTGGATAAAAACTGGCCTTGTCTATCCTGTAATGTTTGGGCACCGGTTGGCTCTGAGAGCAGCTCCATCAGCCGGTCCATGCACAGCCACGGGCTCTTATCTTTAGATAACGTTAGCTTTAGCATGGATAATGAGAGCTGTATGGGAGGGCAGAGCTCTTAATGATTATCTGTTACCTAACCGCCTGCTTACACCCCACAGGCATGAGGAGCTGCTATTTCAGTCAGAGGTGAGGAGTAGTTCAGCTGCTCTCCTGCTGTCCAATGCTCTCTCTCTCTCTCTCTCTCTGTGTGTGCAGGTTTGTCCTTTACTCACTTAGTTCCAACGACAAGACTTTAGAGGGTTTATCCAGTGAACACATTGGAAGACTTCAGTTCATGTGAGTTTTGCTAAGTCAGCAAAAAGGTGATGGTGAGATGATTTTTTCTCTATTAATATCAAACTTATTAATATCACAATGAACTCAGAATGTGGTTTTCATTTATAGATGGTGTTGATGACATCAACCACCCAGCAGTTCCTAAATGTTACATCTAGGCTACAAATAGTGCATTTCTAATTTGGTGTGCATTGCACAGGATGGAGAAACAATTTATGATCGGCTTAATTAGTGAACAAACCATAAGCACAAACGTAAATAGAGTGCTGCAAAGATTATGTATTTTTGCAGGTCAAAACCCATAAACAAGTTGCATTTTAGCACTTCCAGATCCATTGTCCGGAAGTCAATGGGTTTTTGGATAAATACCAGAAATAAAGTCTGTGGTGAACACAAGCTCAATATATTATTGTGTCACAAAATACTTTAGTAATACCCTTTTGTGTGTGTGTTTTTTTTTTTTTGGTCTTGAAAAAGGCAGTTGCTAAGGTGTCTAAATGGGACTACAGATGTTGTCGGGACATTAAACATCATCACACTGAACAGATAAACCCATTAGTCACTTTCACAGACTTGTGTTTATAATCGTGATTTTGCAAACTATTCTAACTCGAACTCAGAGAACATGTGATAACACTTTACTTGAAGGGGTGTGCATAAGACTGACATGACACCTTCATAATCATGACATGACACATGTCATGAATATGAAGGAGGTTTTATGCATGTTTATGACAACTGTCATTAAGTGTCATTCGCTCAGTTATGTCATTTCTAATGCAAATATGACATTATTTGACCTAACCCTAACCTAACCCTACCTCTACCTTACCCCCAACCATAGCCCATAACAAAGACATCTCAAACAATGTCATCTTTGCATTAAAAATTACATAACTGAGCGAATAACTGTCATAACATAACTGTCATGTCAGTCTTATGCACACCCCTTCAAGTAAAGTGTAACCGAACATGTTTTAAAAAAAGACTTAAAGAGTTGTCAGAACTCAGTGATGGTGACGTTGAAGTCGTGACTGTTCTGTAGAGTATTTATAGTCTACGTTTAAATTTTTACTTCTGTCGATTGTATTTAGACTTCAAAATTTAATAAAAGCTGTTAATTTGTGAAGACTATCATGATAAAGAGCACGTGTAAGAATCATAAACTTCACAGCAGTTTTTTTTTGCAATAATCCAAAAGCTGATGGGAAATTGGGTTTTTGTCGAGGGAACCAGGGTGATGTGAACTTATCGGTTGGCCTACAAAAACACATCATCACTGCAGCACACTATTAATGTGAAAAGCACCATGTGGAACATGCTGGAAACAGGAATTATACATCAAATCATGTTGCCTTGAGGAGATTTGTGCTATTATTTTTCTAAGCAACTGGACTGAAACAATCACCAAAAGTGCATAAGCCACAATGATCCAAGCAGGTAAACATTTTCAAAAAAGGTCCACATACTATTAAAACAAAAGCAAGTGCAAGATTATAAAAACACATCTTTACTGGGGAACAGCAAACGTTTTGGTCACAATATGGCCTTCCTTGGTGCCTAAAGCAATTGGACTAAAATGGATAGAAATCCCGTAGACTTACATCCATTCACATTATTTAAACTTATTTATTTATTTTAAAAATCATGTTTAACAGCAGAATTCCTGAATACTTAAAAAAATACTTCCAAGGCCACTGAAATAGTGAGCGGACCCTAATGCACCCTAAATGAAACCATACCTAAATTAATCTCTAATGCCCCAAAATGTAATTCTCACAAATGCAGTTCTGTTCATTATCACACTTATGAGTCAAATGCAAAAATAAGGTGATTCAGTAAAAAGAACAATGTCCTGCAGTCGAAGGTCAACTGCTGCTGCATGCTGAGATCTAGGCTGATAGCCAGAGAGAGTGAGAAGAAAGAAAAAAAAACACAAGTGTGCAGGATTAGGTTGAGTGACCTAAGAGGTGCTTGCAGGTGTGTGTGAGTGTGTGCAGACAGGTGGTGCTATTAAAAACAGATCTTGGCCTCCGTGCACTTAATTGTATTGAATGTGCACAGGCATCTTAGAAGAAAAAAAACTGTACTTGCAAATAATATAATATTAAAGGGGTCATATGACGTTGCTAAAAAGAACATTATTTTGTGTATTTGGTGTAATGCAATGTGTTTACGCGGTTTAATGTTCAAAAAACACATTATTTTCTACATACTGTACATTATTGTTGCTCCTCTATGCCACGCCATTCTGAAACGTGTTGATTTTTCAATCAATCAATCAATCAATCAATCAATCAATCAATCTGGCCGCAGAATTTTTAACCATTTTGTATAGTGATGGGGACACTATACTGTCAAAAAGCACCGTCCTTCGGATGAGACGTTAAACCGAGGTCCTGACCAGGGACGTGCACAGACATTTTGAGGGGCAGGGGCTTGAGTGGAAAAAAGGGCACTTCTCATATTTATTTTAATTTTTTTCTAATCAAAACGTTAAATACAGTATATTAGGCGTGTGCGATATTGACAAAAATATATATCTCAATATTTTTTGGGATTTTATCGATAACGATAATTAGATGATATTTTGCTGAGTGTGTTATTGTGCTGATATCTTAAGGACTACCGTGGACAGCTGACTCCTGAATTTTTGGATATTCTTCATATTCTGTGTGGTGATCAGTTCACAGCAGTGATAGAAATTATTCTTTTCCAATAAGTTTAAATTGATTTTTACCTTCTATGGGCGTTTTTACCTTTATAAAGCCATTTTTAAGTGTGCATCATCTTTTCAGTCAAATTCTTAAATTGAATCAGTCAATTAGAATAATAAGTCATTTGGGCTGTTACCAAGCAAATGAAATCAGTATTGACAAAATTAATCTTTGCAATGCAGAGAAAACACAGAAGCTGCATTAGAAGGGGCATTTAGATGCATTTACACGTGGCATTTAGATGCATTTACACGCTGTTTAATGCAGGACATGAATGTATTTAACCTGAAGTTACTAATGCATTAATACTGTTTTGATATTTTAAACATACAACTTTGAATACTGATATTTGAAATAATAAAAAAAGAAAAGAAAAGAAAAGATACTTTAAATGTGAAATTAAAACCACCAGTAGGTGGCAGCAAGTCACTGTTAATAAGTGAGTCATTGTGACTGAACCGAATCATTTAAACGGTTGATTCATTCAGGAACAAAACAGCATCATGTTGCTCAGAGACGCAAATTGAAATTATATTTGTTGCCGAAATAGAGCAAAAACAGTCAATATTGTGTCTAAAACGTAAGTATCTTAATATTAAATTCTTGTTTATTGAACTGCTGTATAAAATCAATATCACATTTGTAATCATGCTGCTTTTTGGTGGAAAAAACATCAGTCTTCGCGTGATATTAACTATATGAAATTGTATAAATATATAAATTTCTGCCGCCATATCTTGAATTTTGTGATCATTCTAAATGCATTTTAATAAACTGAATCATGCAGTGAAAGAACGCGCACTGGTCTAACCTGCTAGACTTCCTATTGCCTTAGCTAAACTTTAGCTAACTTACAATGGCAGCTCTCAAATAAGTCAGGGATGTTAGCACGACAAATTAACTATAATTGCCTTTTGGGTAATTAGCTGTAAATTAGAGTGACCATACGGGCCATTTTTATGGGACACACCCTTGCCAGGATTTCTATATTGCCTAAAATATCCAGGTTTTGGCTGTTAGCACTGTGCAGATTGATTGTTGTATGACATTATTTCACGAGAGCTATAGAGAGCAGAGCAGATGGCTCCTTATGCTTTCAAATTGCTCTCTCGGTACTTTGGTGTCATACAATGATCGGTGCGCAGCCAGCTTCAAGTCGAACGAACGAACAAACACGTGCGCGTATTTGCATCGCTTTGATCGTTCTCACCTTCTCACACTAGACGCGCCCCGATTGGTCGATTATGTACAATACCTGCATGTTATTGGTAAAACTACTTTGGACGTTTTAGGCAATATATATATCATGGCCAGGACGTGTCCCGTATAAATGGCACATATGGCCACACTAATACAAGTTCTCCTTCTACCTAAATGGAAGACAACATCACACCAACTGAGGTTTATTACACTCACCTGTACTAGTGGAACAAAAGCTACTCTGGTGGTCTTGTTGCTCATTCATTCATTCATTCATTCAATTGTAACCTCGACAGGGACGACTGACAAACCCCTGCATATAATGCATTACAATAGTCCAAACGTGAAAATATAAAAGCATGTATAACTTTTTCAAGATCATTTTTTGATAAAACTGTCTTCAATTTTGCAATCCTCCTCAATTGAAAAAACTATTTTTTTTACTACTGTGTTTATTTGGCGATCAAATTTGAGCTCAGAGTCAAAAATTATGTCTAAATTAGTGGCATGACTTTTTACACAAGATGAAAACGGCCCCAGACTCAGTTTTAGAGTAAACGATGTGCTTTTTTCCCCAAAAAGCACAATTTCAGTCTTTTTATCATTTAACAATAAACATTTTTAATTCATCCAACATTTCACCTCCTCAAGGCAATTCAACAAAGAGCTTTCAGCTGCATTGCTTCCTGGTTTAAAAGGCAGGTACAACTGCATGTCATCAGCGTAACTATGATACGAAATGCCAAATTTATTAAATATAAATCCCAATGGGATCATGTAAAGAAAAAAAGCAGCGGCCCTAAAATAGAGCCCTGAGGTACCCCGTAACTTACAGGAGCAGCAGAAGAACGATTATTCCCAATCTTTACAGTAAAAGTTCTACCCTCCAGGTAAGAACGGAACCAACGTAAAGCCACCCCACTTACCCCAACACACCGCTCAAGATGCTCTAACAAAATGGTATGATCCAGTGTGTCAAAGGCCGCACTCAGGTCTAACAAGACAAGACCGACAATTTCCATTGTCGACTTCCAATAAAATATAATTTAATACCCTAATAAGGGCAGATTCAGGACTATGACCAGTTCTGAACCCTGACTAAAACTAATCTATTATGTCAACCTCTGCTAAAAAAAGAAGAGAGCTGACAAAACACAACCTTTTCTAGGATTTTTGCAATAAAAGGAAATTTAGAGATTGGACGAAAATTTTGAAGTACAGATGGATCTAGGCCGGGTTTCTTTAACAGTGGCTCCACTACCTAATTTTCCAACTCGATAGCACACAACCCTCGGCCAGACTTTTATTTATGATTAATAAAATGTAAGGACCAATACTATCAAAAACTTCTATAAAAAGACTTGGTGGGATAATATCATTTGTAGATGAAGTGACCTTTAACATACCCATGATCTCAATGATTTCCGAAAGCGACATCATCTTAAAGGCTCTAAAAGAGCCTAAGGGAGCAGCAACAATTCCAAGATCTAACTTCATAGGTGCAATTGCAGAGCGAATACCATCAATTTTAGCAATAAAACATTTTACAAATCTCTCACAATTTGCAACTGAAGACTCAAGACAAACCGAGACTGAAGGCTCTAAAATGGAGTTAATAGTATTAAAAAGCACACGAGGTTGATGAGAATACTTTACAATAATTTCAGAAAAATAATTTGCTCTAGCCATTTTTGCTGCTTCCTGAAATTTAGTCAAAGAATCCCTCAGCATAATATAAGAAATCTGCAACTTATCTTTCTTCCATTTCCTTTCCACATGTCTACATTCTTGTCTTAATGACCGTATCCTGTCATTTACCCATGGAAGAGGTTTGACTTTCCGATGCCGAACTTTACAAGGCGCAATATGGTCCAGTATATCTGAACAAACAGAGTCAAACAGTTCATTTGTGTCAACAGAAGGAGGCAGACTATTACAAAGCTATTACAAAGCTCATCGTTCTGAAAAGTGCGCTGTGCTCTGATTGGCCAGCTATCTAGTGCATTGTGATTGGCCGAATACCTCAAGCGTGTGACGGAAATGTTACGCCCCTTACCATACTGTGATTACCAGGTTCAGGAAACTTTCCTCTGTAAAATGCGATTAAGGCTAGAAGGGATACAGCAAAAACTACTGGGCATGCGCACATCAATATAGCATAATTTTTCTCACACTGTACAACAATAATTACTATTTTTGCATTATTGTGAGGGGTAGGTTCAGGGTTGGGGTAGGTGTAGATGTTAATAAAACAGAATCTAATAGGTAGAAAATTCAATTTATTGTTAGCTTCCGGTTTTTGCTGTATCCCTTCTAGCCACAACCGTAAAATGCGCTGCACACATCTGAATATTTGGGTTGAAGTGTTCTGGAACAGTGTTGTAAATACAACTTAACCACTGATTTCTAGTTGTGTCCTCTTTTGGAAGACCAAACAAAGTAGTTTGGCTTTCACAACGAAACACACAACGTCACACAAGACATGGCGGCGGCGGCAACAATACTACAGAGAGAATGAAAGTTACACACTGAGTCCGAAATTTTCATAAGCGTTTTTTCGTATTCGTCATCCTAAAAATTCGTCACGCACAGAAACCTTGCACACTGAGTCCGATGCGTATTAACTAATCCGTTGTGAAAAAAATCCCAAAACAATACAAAATTAAGTGGATCAATAAGAAGAAGTGGATCAATTTGTCAGACGCCATTCTGGATTTTGGCATTCGCATGTACGGTGGCTCTGAATTGTCAAAACACCTCTCAAAATGCTTGCCACGGATGCGAAAAAAGCAGTAAATCGAACCCGATCCGAATTTTTTTTATGACGGACGAAAGTTTCGGAGGCAGTGTTACATTGTATTTTCAGGGCTTGCATTTTTAGGGGCATTTGTGAAAATGAACTGTTGATGAAATCTTATTGATAAAAATAATGTTAAAAATATAAAATAAATATTGACTACAATACAATTTCAGCTAGCTGCCAAAACAGTATTTCTCTTTTTCATTTTAACTTGATGTACTACTAAAATAACTAAAACTAAAACTGAAATAAATATGGATAAAAAACATATCTAGGCCTAATAAAAATAAAAACACACTAAAATGGCAAAAAAAAAAAAAAGAAAAAAAGAAAGAAAAGAAAATGGAAAATACAAAAATAAAAACTAATTCAAAATCTTAAAAAAATATATAATATATAGCCATAATGATACTAAAATACTGCAAAATACTAGGTAAAACATTAGTATAAAAGCATCAATATTAAATGTATGACATGACCCCTTTAAATAAACAGTTCTTTAAGACTTTCACAAAGAGTTTCACTCAAAGAGACATTTCATAGTGTTCGGCTTGTAGCTATTGTATTTCTCTATGACTGAAAGCTTATGAGAGCCTTTGGCTGAGGCTGATGACTGATTGATTTCTTGCATTGTCATTTGTGAAACACCATATTTCTGAATAAGTTTACTGTTTACTGTGATAAATTTTAGTTTTTTGAGATTGTATTTTTGCGGGTAATTCTCTGTAAAGAAGAGAACTTCATTTACAGAGTGGAGAGGTGCGAAATAGAGAAGAAAAAAGAACTACTTGAGCAGTCTAGGGTCTATTATATATTTCTGTTTATATATTTATTTATTTTTAGGGATTTTCAACACATAATGGTCTCAATTTTATTTGAATCTCATGATTCAACATCACACTCAAATACCAATAACAGGACAAAGCAAATGAATTGTCTTCGCTAATTTCTACAATAGTTTATCGCCATCTTCTGGTCATTCATATAATCACTGAACTGAGATTTAGCAGCACATAGTGATGTAGACATGTGGGGGCGTGTTAGAACGAGCCGTTTTAGGAAAGCGTGGATGAGCATTCACTTTTATAAAGAATATGTCTTTGGGTTTGATATGGAAGAAAAATAATGAGAAATGTCTTTGAAACAAAAAAGCATGTTGAATTGCACTAACTGAAAAAATAATACATTGTATTTTCAGGGCTTGCATTTTTAGGGGCATTTGTGAAAATGAACTGTTGATGAAATCTTATTGATAAAAATAATGTTAAAAATATAAAATAAATATTGACTACAATACAATTTCAGCTAGCTGCCAAAACAGTATTTCTCTTTTTCATTTTAACTTGATGTACTACTAAAATAACTAAAACTAAAACTGAAATAAATATGGATAAAAAACATATCTAGGCCTAATAAAAATAAAAACACACTAAAATGGCAAAAAAAAAAAAAGAAAAAAAGAAAGAAAAGAAAATGGAAAATACAAAAATAAAAACTAATTCAAAATCTTAAAAAAAAATATAATATATAGCCATAATGATACTAAAATACTGCAAAATACTAGGTAAAACATTAGTATAAAAGCATCAATATTAAATGTATGACATGACCCCTTTAAATAAACAGTTCTTTAAGACTTTCACAAAGAGTTTCACTCAAAGAGACATTTCATAGTGTTCGGCTTGTAGCTATTGTATTTCTCTATGACTGAAAGCTTATGAGAGCCTTTGGCTGAGGCTGATGACTGATTGATTTCTTGCATTGTCATTTGTGAAACACCATATTTCTGAATAAGTTTACTGTTTACTGTGATAAATTTTAGTTTTTTGAGATTGTATTTTTGCGGGTAATTCTCTGTAAAGAAGAGAACTTCATTTACAGAGTGGAGAGGTGCGAAATAGAGAAGAAAAAAGAACTACTTGAGCAGTCTAGGGTCTATTATATATTTCTGTTTATATATTTATTTATTTTTAGGGATTTTCAACACATAATGGTCTCAATTTTATTTGAATCTCATGATTCAACATCACACTCAAATACCAATAACAGGACAAAGCAAATGAATTGTCTTCGCTAATTTCTACAATAGTTTATCGCCATCTTCTGGTCATTCATATAATCACTGAACTGAGATTTAGCAGTGAAGTTTCTAATGAAACTCTTGTCTTATGACTTTTTTGGGGTTTGTTTTGGCCAGGTTATTTTAACAAAATTAGCTATTTTTATTTTTATTTTAGCAAATTATTTGTATTTAGCCTAAGTGTTTTTATTTGAAAAGAAAATCTCAAAGCGTTACAAATGCTAATGGTATATTAATATTATTCATGTTAATTTCAGAATTATTTAATAATTAGTTAATTTATTATTATCATCTTAAAACGTTGTTAAATTCGCTGGCGAAAGGGCTTTTATTTTGACACCTGTCTATCACAATTACTTACTTCTTGTAACGGACAAATTAAGGTTACTCAAGGTTTGATAAAGATCATGTTATCTTTAAATATGCTACTATTTTTTTCTTCTTCTAAAAACTGATAAATTGCGTCACATATTAGTGGTTTTGATTGTTTTTGGTCAGGCATTAGGCTGTCCCGGTGAGGCGTGACGCATTACTGTCAGGTCCTTCTTCCACAGCGCAGGAAATTGAAAGTAAAAATCACAACAGATCCACTGCAATTCATCTACATTTACTTTGTAAATCAGTTATAAACCGTCTTAAGAATGTTCATTGCGTCGGGGGATGTTGTTCCTTCTTTTAAAGGCTTTACTCTGATAATGGTGAGTGAAATAGTGAAATGTTTGTCGCCGTTAGTATATCAGCTTCATCACGATGACACAAACACATGCTGCGCTGCTGCTGATTGTTTCTCTCGTGCTCAGCCTGCAGTCTCCGTCGGGAATGTGGGGCAGCTGGCCGTGGATCTCCTCATCTCAACACTGAATATGGCCCGAGTGGGACACTTCCACACGGACTGCCTCATTCCCATGGCTGGGAACAACCCCTATGCCACATCTGCTGAGGAAGCTGCCCAGCTCTGCACCAGCGCGGAGGGTAATGGGAGACCACTGCTTTCAGCTGAACACCCGTGAGGATAAGCTTCTCATGTGTGCGCAGTAGCTGATGTTGTGAATATGTGTTTGTGCAGTGTACTCTCACAGTGACTCAAAGCTGGCTGTGCTGCAGATAAGGACACCCATTATCCAGGTGAGAGATGTGCATGTATACAACAAGTGTACACTTGATTGGGAGCATACAATTTAGTGGTCGATGGATTTTTTCGATATCTTAGAGAAGGGGTTTTCAACCCTTTAGATGCCATGAACCCTCAGATATGATCATCCTAGTGCATGGGCCCCCATCCTAAAATCTAAATGTCAGCTCATGTATAAAGACCCCATTAATACTGTGAAAAATTTATATTATAAGCGTGTGTAAAATATTATTTGGAAAGTATTTAGCGTCTGTTATGTTACTTTTTTTACTCACTGTACTACTCTACTGTTAGATGTGTTATTTAAGTGAAATTTCAGTTGTGTTAATTTATTTAAATCATATCAATTAATTTTAATCAAATTCTATTTATTCATTATTTTAATCAATTTGTAATTATTTTAATCAATTATTTGTTTGGATCAAATTTACATAATTTATTTAAATCATTTTAATTGAATTTAGTATAATCTTATTTTTTTATTTAAATCATTTATGTAAATTTATTTTTACATTATTGTTTCCGCTGACTCTTTAGCAGTCCCTTGATGCCCCTAGGAGTCCCTGTGTCCCCAGTTTGAAACCCCCGTCTTGGGTGGCCAATATAAAGGCAATAAACATGATACAAGACAATTTAAAGATCGTAATTAACACATGCTGCAATTAAATTTGTATGTATTTTACATGAAAATGATTGAAATTAATGTTAATTTAATTTTGAAAGTGAATCAGTTTGAAACATACTTGTACTTGATAAAAAAAAACATTTACTTTATTTGCTTAATATTTCTTTCTAATAATTTATTAGACAGAACTACTAAACAAAAAGCTAATGCCGATTAGGAAACCAGAGCTCCTACAAAGGTCAGATCATTCCGAAAGCTGATGGTTTCTTGGATCAAGAGCAGTGGGTTCCTCAGGAGTGTGCTGCTGTCCAGCAGTCAAGCATATCACAGAGACGACCAACAGCTTCATGGGTAATCAAACACTGAGGACAGAGATGATAGAGTATACAAGTAAATAAATGCCATGTATTCGTGCTACACAAAAGTGTTTGGACACTTAAGCCACATTGAAATGGTATATATGTCATTGGGTAGCACACTTTTCAATTAATACATTTAATATAGATGTTTTAAACCATATAACAATGTACAATGAAAATAAAATCAAAAAGTATTGTGCCACTTTCAAACCTTAGTGGATGATGTTGATAATTGATGGAGAACTTCATAATCATATATCCTCTAAAAATCACCATAACACCCAATGATTTAAATATTTTTGTGTGTTACTACAAATGTTAATGTTGCTGATTTCTGCATTTTTTTTATGTGCGCAGCACTCCTCTGCGGTACCTGCTGACCCCGTCTCTGCAGAAGGAGGAGGCTCAGAGGGTGGAGGAGCTGGGCTGGAGGGAGATGGAGAGGATCAGTGCGTTTCCCGGCATCTCCGACTCAGAGCAGCGGCTCTACATTCCCGGAGGAGGAGTGACCAAAGCCCTCTACACAGACTGGTAAAAACCAGCGTAAAATTGAACCATTCTGTCAAATCTATAATTGTGAATCCGGCCAATGTGAGTTTTTTTTTGTGGTCTGGTCCAGCTGCACAGAGGACATCTCTATGGCAGTAGTGCTGATCTTCTGCTCAGAAGGAGACAACATCCCTGACGCGTTTGCTCTCGTTAACCATCTCAACGACTGGCTCCATCTGCTGGAAAAACCTGTAAGTGTGAGAACATGCGGTGAATCTGAATCATGAATTGACATTTTAGCTGTTATGAAACAAAATCTTGTTGCTATCCTGACGCACCATTGGATAGAATTGAGCTTTTAAAACCTGAATCTGTTTATAATTTCAGAAGTGAAGGTTTCTTTTGTCTAGACTGAACGCTGTTGTTTGTTAATGATGTTTTCTCTCAGACGCAGGGTTCGGTGCAGTGGCGGGTTCCTCCCTCTTGGAGGCTGCTGTTCGGCAGCGGTATCCCTCCTCTTCTCTTCTGAAGCATCAGGCTTGCATGCATATGCCTGATGCAACTCTTGCAGGTGTGACTGTTTTAAACATGAACCCCAGAAATCACTGATGGTTGAGCGGTCAAACTGCACAAAGCGCTGAATACACATTTTGCTTTTAAATAAGTGAAATAGTACAGAAATAATAAGCTGTAGCATTATTTTTGCCAAATCATGTGTCCCGAGTCGTTTTTTCTTTATAACGCTAGTCATGCTGTTTAGTTTTCCTCTCTCTCCACCCACCGGTGGATGTCTCTGGCTCTCTGCCACCTGAGTTTCCCAGCAGAGTAGCTCTTCTTGTAATGTGACACAGCTCTGAACCTGCTCGGCATGTTGTGTGTGTGACATTCTTGTGGGAAGAAAGTGAAAACATTTAAAGCCCCTTCTGCATAGTTTGGCCATTGTTTTCTTTGTTGGTGCACCAAAAATGGCCATGTTCGCAGTGTCAAGTCATGTCCCATCATGGCTGTCTGAAACCTTCACAGCACAGCGTGACGCAAATGAAATATCAAGCGCTGAATCAAACAAAAACAACCACCTTTTGTTGTTAGTAAGATTAAAAAAAAAAAAGTAATTAATACCTATTCAACAAGGATGCATTAAATTGATCAAAAATGAGAGTAATGACTTATTTCTGTCACTTTTTCTATTTTAAATAAATGCTGTTTGAACTTTCCATTCATCAAAAAATCCTTAAAAAATGTATCATGTTTTCCACAAAAAAATATTAAGCAGCAAAAACTCTTTTCAACAGTGATAATAATCAGAAATATTTCTTGAGCAGCAAATCGACATATTAGAATAATTTCTGAAGGATCATGTGACACTGAAGACTGGAGTAATGATGCTGAAAATTCAGCTTTGCATCACAGCAATAAATTACTTTTTAAATTATATAAAATATGACGTTTGAAGGTGCCATAGAATGGAAAACTGTATTTACCTTGGCATAGTTGAATAATACCATGACCCTTCCAAATAAAGTAATGACAGACCATTTCATTCTAGAGACAAATCCTAGGGTTGTAAATGGACATGTAAAACTGTTTCTGGATATTTTTTGCCCTTACCTAAGCCACATACCTTCTATGTAGATATCAGAGAACAATTTAAAATATTGTATCAATGCATTCTATGGCACCGTTAATGTACTTTCTAAGCAACTTCTTTCAAAATCACAAAAAATCTTAACCCCAAATTTGTGAATGATAATGTATTTCACTCCTAAACAACATCTGTTTTTCATGATAAAATCAATTCATAGTAGTATTTTACATAATTTCTAGGTTTTATATATATATATATATATATATATATATATGTGTGTGTGCATGTATTACAGTAACCCTTTTTTAAAGCACAAAGGATTTCAGGGAACGTGCTGAACTAATGAAAATAGTCAAAAAAGCTTAAAGCTCTCAAACATGGTCCTATTTTGGGGTGAATTATGAACTGGACACATCTTATGAGTTTTACCCTCGGTCCAAACACAAAGTCAGCTATGGAATATGGTACAGTACAGCTAGTTAAGTCTGCAGGAAGATTTAAATGGCTATCATTTTAGCCTGGTGTGTGACTGTTTGAAAAAAAGTGAATGAAACAACACATTGTTACAGAAACTAAATGATAGCAGTTTTATTCATGGATCCTACTCTTGGATAAAGTAAAGTAAGACTCTTCAACATAAGACACTGCTGGTTTGTTCTGTGTCGTAACCAAATGCAATGTCTGGTCATCATTTTGTACAATCAGTTTTTTTTTTAGTTTTTTTTTACATCTCATAAGGTACACTATGTACACAATGTGAGCACTCTTCAGCTTAAGACGTCATTTAACAATCTCACAAACTGGATTTGAGCATACAGCCCTGTAGATACGATAGGAAATTTCAAGTAATTTCTTATAAAAAATAGAGCATATCATTTTGCCTCTGAAAAAAAGTCGTCTAAAAATACAATGTGTGAACAGCATTAGAAATGCATAGACCTACTTCAGATCCTGCTGCTTTTTCCAACAAAACAAAAAGCAAAATAAAAAAAGACAAAATCGGTCCAATGAAATTAAAACCAATCCAAACCATGGCGGAGTTTCATCCACAGATATAGTGCTGGTGTGTGCTGTTGTTCGGAGTGGAGAAACCTTCTCGGAGAGTTCATGCTGTAAACGACTTCTGAAAACACAGGGGTGGATGGGAGAGAATTATGGGATAGAGATCTCTTGCTGAGGTTGCCATGGAGTTAGGAGTCACTGGTTGTTCTCGCTCTGTCAATACAATCACAAATCACAGTCAAATATGTAATATTTCAATCACAATGTTAAAGGGTTACTTCACCCAAAAATGAAACATTCACTTGCCCTCATTTGGTTCTAAACCTGCATGATTGACTTTCTTCTATGAACACAAAACAGAACTTATCAGAATTGCTGATGTTCCCTAATAGGAACTTGGGCTTCTGAGCTTCAAAAGACAAGTGGGAACTGAAGCAATTCTTACTGGTGTCTCATGAACGTGACTCATGAACGACTGTGTTAATATTTTTGGAGGAATTAGGGCTGGGAATTAGGCTGAATATCACCAACACCTCATGATTCAAAACTGCACAATGCAATTCGAAAACAATTCTCTGTGGATCTCCATATTTCAGTAATGTCACTCCAAAGCTGTACAAAAATACTCTGACTCGCCAATAGTTTAATAACCCAGTATTAGAGATAAAACTGCATTCACATTTGCATGCATTCAACTTTAAACATGTTCATTGATTATTGCATCCTGCGCAAATACATTAAGAATAATAGGTAGTTAATATCCCACCATGCAGCAGGGACATTAACGACCAATAAGGGCCAAAGTCTTATGGCTACTGTGGCAAAATGGCATTTGTATTGGTAGATTGTTCTCTACTCCTCCTTATTCACCCCTTTGCTATCAGTGCTTTCAAATGTTTCTGCATGTTATGATGGCTGAGTTTAGACCAGTGGTTCTCAACCTTTCTGAGTACAAGGTCTCGCTTTGTCTGAAAGGCTTTCCTTTCTGAGCTGATATATACTTCTGTTGTAATAAAAATAAAATCTATGATTTCAGTTATGTTGTACTATTTTTGTGTGTGTATGTGTTTTTAAGCATTGTAATTAAGACTATAAAACTATATTTTAAACATTTTAAGAAATACACATTTATCAAGGGAGGTTGCTTTAGTTGAGAAACACTGGTTTAGACTATGTCGTCCATCTTCGTATCTACCTGACTGATATAAATATTTATCCACATATTTATTCATCCATTCAATGATAAATATTTAGTGGGATAATTTCAAAGTTGCTGCATTTCCCATGATGTGAACAAGAAAATACTGCAAACCCTGAGTGTGATAAAAGGGGGGCAAGGAAGGCAAGTGAGTGAAATGTTATGCTTAAAAATCTTGTTATACATGCATCATTTTAGTCAGATTCAGAATGGCAGACTAAAACTAACATAGATGAAAAATAAAGAAATAAATCTACTTTAGTGACACGCAATTAACCAAACAAAACACACTCTTAGCTCAGTCTGCAGAAACATACAAGTGCTGCACACAAACCACACACACACACAAAATTCAAGTATTATTGCACTGAGGCTGTGCCAAGATCGCTGCCATGTATCTATCTAGAAACACCATCGGGTTTAAGCTGAGCACAAATCTACACCCCTAAAAAGACTTACGGTTTTGTTTATATTAGTCATTGTGAACAAACTTTAAATCTCATTCAAGTAGAGAAAGCAAACTTCTAAATCTGAAAAATAAGCAAATACATAACACCATGCTGAAGCTTAGTTTTAAAACGTCGACAGCCATGGCCATGAGAACAGCAGCAAGCTCCACACCAGCATATCACAGCACACGAGGCCCGAGTCTGACTCTCACGTACAGCCTGAGGATTTTGAAGAGCCCGGACAAGCTTGTCTTTACAAAAATCCCGCAGATGCGCCATTGCTGCCTCATTGGGGAAGTTTTCCTTAAAAGGGCAGAACTCGCTGTGTCACGTACAGCAAATACAGCCCAGACTGCAACCACAATATAAGACACAATTACACAAACCCTCAACACAAGGCTGACCTGACCCTACTCACTGTTCAAATGTAACATGACCTGCATGTTTTCAAAATCACAGAAGAGTGAATCTCATACAAATGGCTGGGTCATATTTCACCGCAAAGATCAAAAGATAAAAATAAATGACATATTAGCTAAAGAAAATTAAGACTATTTAAAAAACAATTTTCTTGCATTTTTACATTTCTACCAAAAATTCTCATTAGTGTAATGTAAAAATAAAAATCAGTAATGGCATATTTATGAAGGACATTTGTAAAGCACAGTTGTATGCATAGACCATAATAGTATTTGTTTTACTGAAATTAGTTTTATTCAAAGAAATCCTTGTATTACAGTAATGAGCATTTAGGGAATTTATATCTGCTCGTCATGAAAATGTCACAATGTAAAAAAATCTTATAAAAAGCTCTAAAATAGGCCATCAGAGCGATAATCACCCTCAGTCTGATTACATCAGCATCCCACTAACCAACTCAAAGCAACTCGATTTAGATCAGGGGTGTCCACACCTACTGACTGTTTTTCTGAAATCTTGCCCTCTTTTTCTGTCACACGCACCAATTAAGATAATTTATGATGGGGGATACTGTACACACAAACAAAATAAACAATACAATACAAGATTAATGAATGCTGTAGAAATATTGTTCATTCTTAGTTCATGTTACCTAAAGTAGTTAGCTAATTTTAACTAGAAAAAGTGTTACCGAGATTTTTGTTTGAACAAAGAGTCTGACAGCAGCCAGTGCTGCACACAGAGATCTGATCTCACCATCATCCAGTCCGTCTGCGATTACATGAAGAAACTGAGACAGACTAAATCCAGAAGAACTGTGACGACTCCAAGACACCTGAAGAAACCTTCCTGCAATGCTACAGAACTGTGAAAGGTTTTAGGCACTTGGGTAAAAATGCTGTAAACGGAGGCTGCTTTCAAAAATAATGTCATAAATAGATTTTATTTATCAATTAACTTCTATTAACTAAATCAAATCAACATTTGGTGCGTCCACACTTTGCGTTTAAAACAGCTTTTGTCCTCGGTACACTTGCACATAGTTTTTCAGGCAGCTTTGCAGGAAGGTCTCGAAGCATCTTGGAGACGTCGCCACAGTTCTTCTGGATTTAGTCGGTCTCAGTTTCTTCATGTAATCTCAGACGGACTGGATGATGGTGAGATCAGATCTCTGTCTGTCAGACTCCTTGTTCAAACAAAAATCTCACTGGATTATTACAATTTATGGCAAAAGAAATGTTTGGAAATGTAAATAATATTAATGATATTTCCTACTGACACACTACAGCAAAAGGTAGAAATAACTGACTTAAAACCATTTTTTGTTGGTGAAAATACTAATGGCCTAAGACTTCTGCACACTAGTGTATATATAAAGTACATTGTACATATAGTATACATATAGTGCATATATTTAGCAAAATGCTCCTCTCTATGCAGGCAGTGGCACCAGCGCCACTAAGTTCTACAGGTGGTGGCGCCAGAAGCAAATTTGGTAGCACTGCTGGGGTGGTGTGTGGGGGTATTAGAAATAAAATAAATATTTTAATAATAAAATTACTATTGTTTTGAATTAATAAGTGCAGTTACTAATAATATTACATGTTTGTTTCTTGGTAATACACATATGACAGTAAAGCACTGAGCTTGAGATGGGAAGCATACAAAATTTACTTTTATTAACAATAGTAACGTGTGCAAAATCTATATGGAAAATTTGTATATTGTACTCTTATTTAATGTACCGTTATTCGTTATTCTTCTATAGTATTATACGGAACTGACCAACAACTTCAGTGATTATAAAAGAAGCGCTCTTTACTTGCTTTATGCGTGATTCAGTTGCAATTTGAAGACACGTTTGTTTTTCAAGGCACTTTGTGACTTTTCTTATTTCATACACAAAAAAAAGTAAAATTCTGACAAAATCTGATTTCTTGATGATTTGTTATTTTATAATAGTGATTTTATAATTTCAAAATATAGAGGAAAAAGTAGAAATTAATGACTAATAAGCCAATAAGTGCTCC
>NW_015637000.1:929792-934205 GCF_001515625.1 Sinocyclocheilus rhinocerous
AGACAGACTAAATCCAGAAGAACTGTGACGACTCCAAGACACCTGAAGAAACCTTCCTGCAATGCTACAGAACTGTGAAAGGTTTTAGGCACTTGGGTAAAAATGCTGTAAACGGAGGCTGCTTTCAAAAATAATGTCATAAATAGATTTTATTTATCAATTAACTTCTATTAACTAAATCAAATCAACATTTGGTGCGTCCACACTTTGCGTTTAAAACAGCTTTTGTCCTCGGTACACTTGCACATAGTTTTTCAGGCAGCTTTGCAGGAAGGTCTCGAAGCATCTTGGAGACGTCGCCACAGTTCTTCTGGATTTAGTCGGTCTCAGTTTCTTCATGTAATCTCAGACGGACTGGATGATGGTGAGATCAGATCTCTGTCTGTCAGACTCCTTGTTCAAACAAAAATCTCACTGGATTATTACAATTTATGGCAAAAGAAATGTTTGGAAATGTAAATAATATTAATGATATTTCCTACTGACACACTACAGCAAAAGGTAGAAATAACTGACTTAAAACCATTTTTTGTTGGTGAAAATACTAATGGCCTAAGACTTCTGCACACTAGTGTATATATAAAGTACATTGTACATATAGTATACATATAGTGCATATATTTAGCAAAATGCTCCTCTCTATGCAGGCAGTGGCACCAGCGCCACTAAGTTCTACAGGTGGTGGCGCCAGAAGCAAATTTGGTAGCACTGCTGGGGTGGTGTGTGGGGGTATTAGAAATAAAATAAATATTTTAATAATAAAATTACTATTGTTTTGAATTAATAAGTGCAGTTACTAATAATATTACATGTTTGTTTCTTGGTAATACACATATGACAGTAAAGCACTGAGCTTGAGATGGGAAGCATACAAAATTTACTTTTATTAACAATAGTAACGTGTGCAAAATCTATATGGAAAATTTGTATATTGTACTCTTATTTAATGTACCGTTATTCGTTATTCTTCTATAGTATTATACGGAACTGACCAACAACTTCAGTGATTATAAAAGAAGCGCTCTTTACTTGCTTTATGCGTGATTCAGTTGCAATTTGAAGACACGTTTGTTTTTCAAGGCACTTTGTGACTTTTCTTATTTCATACACAAAAAAAAAGCGCAAAACTTTGACAAAATTAGATTTCTTGATGATTTGATATTTTATAATAGTGATTTTATAATATCAAAATATAAAGCAAAAAAGTTGAAATTAATGACTAATAAGCCAATAAGTGCTCCTCCGCTGCCATCTACTGGTTATAGTGGTATTTTGATTTTTCTTTAAAACATTTTTTTTGTGTTTGTTTACCACAAAGTATATTTTGGTCATCCCATTAAAATATAATTTAAATTGGATAATTTTAGAGCTTTAAAGTGCTGGAAATAGTTGTGTGAAATACATTAAAGTCATTGAAAAGTGCTTGAATTTCTCTCTCAAAAGGTTGTGCAAACCCTTAAATGAATAATGTAATAACATTGGACTATTTCTGCCACAAGTCCATGGTTATGGTTATCGTTACTATTATGGCTTTCCTGAGATAAATGTTCTGTTATGTGACATTGTTTACCCATGGTTTTATTGATGTCTCCGTTTTATTGAGATTTCAGTCTCTGCTAGAGATGCCAATTGAATTCAACACACAGACATTATAAAGTTGCAAGAAACTGACCCTCAAAAAAAAAAAAAAAATCTCTTTGTGGGCAGATGCCACATATCAAAGAATATAGCTGTACACTGATCCTCACTGGTGTAACTGCACTGCTTCTGGAGGGGCTGTTAAATCATCTGCTATAACTGACCCACAATGCAACATGGATATGAAACACTAGTGTAGTGGTTGGACAAAATAATGTGAAGATCCATTATTATAGGGTTAAAAAATCATTTGTGCAGGCTACAGTGAAAAAACAAACAAACAATTATCTTTCGTTGTCTATATTCTCTAGGTTGTACATCAGTGTAATAAGTTGTGTTGAGGTGGTTAGTACAAGCTGTGGATGAAATGGGTGACTTATCAGATTTCCAAACAGGACAAACCATGGGAACCCATTTAGCAAGAGTATCTGTAACCTTAACTTCCCAATTGTTTGGTATTTTAAGAACAACAGCCTTTACAATTATGACTGTGAACACAAAGCATGGCAAGACTTCATCAGCAAGAAGAACAGCAAAGTGATTGCAAACACTAATATTCACTCTGAAGACCCTGTTTCCACAAAAACTGACGACAGAGAACTTTGCTAAGCCAACACATCCAGGAAAGAACTGCAACTGATCAAACTTTAAACACAGACACCAATGCTAAAATGTGAAAAAGATGGTGCCATGTTAATAAAACTTGGGTCTGTTGGAGCACAAAGATGAACTGCAACATCTGTCATGGCCAGACAAATTATCTGACAATCAGCTAACTTACACATTGTTAAACCACTGTGGATATTTTTGAAGAGTTAAGTGAGAAGCAGATTCCCTCCATCAACATCTCTAGAGTAACTGGAAGATGTTTTTATAGACAAACATTCAGACTATTCTGAAGTTGTATGAATCTATTCTAATAAGGTTTAAAGCTGTACTACATAGTGCTGTGTTCGATACATCGATACGACAATGTATCACAGAGATTGGCCCAGTATCGATATTGTGGCACGTGTGCAGCAGTGGACCGCGCTTAATTTGAATACGAGAGCACCGTTTAAAATGGAGTCGAAAAATGGGAGGTTTCTAAAAAATAATGAATAGAGCATAATATATAGGCTACAGCAAGGTTTAATCTGGCCGCAGAGGAACACAACTGGGTTGCCTGATATAAAGAGACGAAATCCCCGAAACAGAGCTTCCCACTTGCGCAATACGGAAATACAAGCATGAGAGCATGTTCTAGTACACCCCCAAAACAAAATCAAGACTTTGTAAAAGAGCATAATAGGATCCCTTTAATAAACAGCTGTTTTACTAAATTCTGCTTTGGTGAAATTCAGTGCAGTCCTGTATCGTGATACGTATCGTATCGTGACTTTGCTGGTGATACACAGCCCTAGTACTACATTCAATTGGTGGTAAAACACCTTAATAAAGAAGTATTGCCTATTTCCCAGGTGTTCACATTATTTTGTCCAACCTCTGTATATATATCCTGGTGACATGAGTCTGCAAATGGCTTGATCTCTAAATGGCCCAAAGACTAAAATAGTAACATAGTCTAGTGAGGCATGAGCATCTGAGACACTAAACAATAAGTGATATTATGAGAACTGAGTGGGTTGAGGCATCTGTGGTATTACACGACATTACTTATACATAAACAGACATGTTGAAATTATTCATTGTGTCAATGAGAAGTACAGCAAAATAAAAATCACGCTCCATCCAGACAGACCAGATAGTTTCACCTTTTTCTTTTCTTATCAGGGTCGTTGATCCTGGGTTTTGTCTGCTTCTGAGTCTTCTGATTGGGGTTGGACATTTTCTCATCTCTTTGTCTTTTGCGAGCACTGGAGAAAGAGAAAACAGTGAATATAACATGAAAATGTGATGTTCTAACAAGGTCTCATTTCCAGTAAAAAAGCATTTTTCCTGTCTGTCATCACTAAATGCAAAACTCTGCCCAAACAGAAATAAAAAATAAAACAAAGCAAGCGACAGAAACAAAAAATAAGACAAAGCAAGCGACAGAAATAATAAATAAAACAAAGCAAGCGACAGAAATAATAAATAAAACAAAGCAAGTGACAGAAACAAAAAATAAAACAAAGCAAGTGACAGAAACAAAAATTAAAACAAAGCAAGCGACAGAAATAAAAAATAAGATAAAGCAAGTGACAGAAACAAAAAATAAAACAAAGCGAGCGACAGAAATAAAAAATAAGATAAAGCAAGAGACAGAAACAAAAAATAAAACAAAGCAAGCGACAGAAACAAAAAAATAAAACAAAACAAGCGACAGAAACAAAAAATAAAAAAAGCAAGCGACAGAAACAAAAAAGATTAATGACACAAATTGGGTGAATCTCATCGCAACATTCAATTCCAAAATCAAAAGGAAATAAGAAAAAATTTTGCATTAAAAAAAATTAAGGTTGTTTTAGGACCATTTAGATGTTTTGCATGGTGACATTATTTTCTTGTCAATTGAGCACATTTCTTCCTAATTTCTCATTATCATAATGCCTCCACATATCATAGTTTTTATTCTGAAATTATTTTATACATTCTTACAGTAAAATAAAATGATTGTAATACACTCATAAATCAACAAATAAAGACCATAATGTATGTGTATATATATATATATATATTTATATATATATATATTAGGGCTGGGCGATATAGCTAAAAAATGTATCAACTATATAGGCCTAATGTTTCATATCGTTCGGTATCGATAATTATTGACATTTTTATAACCTTTTT
>NW_015637000.1:934381-936938 GCF_001515625.1 Sinocyclocheilus rhinocerous
ATATATATATATATATATATATATATATATATATATAAATTGCATTACTGAAATGAGAATGAGCTTTTTGAAATACAGTAAAGAAAGTTTGGTTAAAATGTGTACTGAAAAAACACCGAACAATGCAAAAAGGTATTGGTCCTAAAATATTCATTCTTTTCTTAAAGCTAAATGATATTTCTTAGTCATTTTTTATGGTGAAATATGACACATTTTGAGGTTCATCCTATTATAGAAGCAAATAAGTAATCCAGCGGTTTTAAAACATTAAACAAATAATCCTGTGACTGGTTGCATGAACTGCTTAGACTAGTCTTACAAGTATGTCATATCATTTTTTTTTTTGAAGACTTGTTATAACTTTTTAAAGTCATTTACATAAAACGTAGACTGGCCTCATTTGAATCCGAAAAGTAAGACTGATCACCCCTTGGTTAACTGCTAGTTGGTCAGACTAGTTCTTAAGACACAGTCTTAACATAGCAGCTATGTTTATGCATCTGGCAGCTGGAATTCATTTGGCAACTAAATCCAGCATCTGAAATCATGCTTGATGAATGCAGATTCCTTACTGGCCACATGCAAATTTGGAAACAGCTAAATTAATGTACAGAGTGTCTTGCTACATACTTTGTTCCAGCATCTCTGTCTGATTCTTTATTGGGGGTCTCTAGGCCTGTTTTCTTTCCTGTCTTTGGGTCCATCCCGTCCTCCAGATGAGACAGCTTGCTGCCGTTGCAGCGTTCTGTGCATTTAGGAGGCTGTGGCAGCGGGGGAGACTCGGATAGGGGCTCTTGGTCCTCTCTGGAAAGCTCTCGCCACTGTTTCTGCACACACATAAATAACCAAATCAATATCTTCAGCATAAACACAAACACAGTAAGTCTTGTCCAGTTAATAATAATTCTGTTCAAAATACTCTGGTGATGACATGCCTGCACAGATGAGTCTCCCATAATGTACTTGGCACCTTCCAGCACAGCCATGTATGAGAAACGCAGCTGGTCTGGGGTCTGAATCAAACCCATCCGATACTCCCTCATGTCTAGAAGAATCTTTTTGATGTCCACCTCCAACGAGTCTTTCCTTTTGTCCATCTGAACACATCAGTCATAGCGGAAAAGAAAAGTTGTGGTTAATTATCTTAAAGCCTGAGAGGGGTCTTTGTAGTCTAATCATTTGAGACTCTAGTAAAGTCACTGTCTAACTCAAAAATGTTTGTCCCAACAGGTTTACATTTGGGAAAAACTCAATATTTAAATATAGCTGCAAGCAGCGATGACGGGCCCAAGCCACCAGCGCAACCTCCACCCCGATGGCATCAGGAAAACGGTGCACAGCAGACACATGCTGTAACCCTCTGGCAGTCTTTTTTTAAGCGTCACAGCAATGAAAGGGTTACTCTAGAACAGGGGTTTTCAAACTGGGGTCCGTGACCCAAAGCTAGGGGGTCCACAAAATAATTTGCTATACCATATTTTCCGGTCTACAAGTCACGTTTTTTTAATCTTCTGAAATGTGATATTAATTATATTCCAAAGTGACTTATATAATGCATTTAATGTCAAATAGCCTAAGCAAAACATAAACACTTAAAAGTGGGCACTTAGAGGTTTCTATAAATGTTTCTCATGTCTGTGTGACAAGTAAACAGTATCGCTGAGTTTTTCTTTATTTCAGGAAGAAGTTCACAGAGGCCGGGATGGCAAACGCATTTTGTTTTCATTTTACAAAAGTACAACATTTCACTGTTATTTTGAAGGTACACAAATAAAAATAGACCCGTTTTGAATGATGTCTTACTCTTATCTAACGGATAAGAGCACCGCTGATTAGGGCTGGGTATCGAGTTCGATACTTTTTAGGCACCGACCGAATTGCCTCGATACCATCGAGTATCGAAAAACGTCTCGTCGTTCGGTACCAAATTTCGATACCTAAGGGGTTAATCTCATCAGCGTCAGTGAGCCGATAAGCCTGCAGCACTAGCCGGTGTGTTCGACTAGAGGCGCGGCGCAGATCGATCATCCGCGAGAGCGATTCGAAAGCGCACGGAGCAGTCTGCTCTCTTTAGCTGCACAGTCGGTCCGCGTCAAGTCGAACACACCTACTAGTTAACACCAGTTACACTCTGAGATGTGGCGCACACATGAGGCTGTAGTGTGAATGCGTCCCAGCCCCCATAGATGTAAGGCTGCATTTACACTGGTGCGTTTATGTTTTAAAATGAAAACGATCCTCGTTTCCACTGCGTTTCAAGCCGGCTTTACACTATCTCCGACAAACGACAAGCGACAGACCGGTCATTCATTTCCAATGGAGAGTAGCGCGGGAGCTGTGTGGAGTTCCGATCATATGCAGATGTCCGTTCATACTAATTTAGACATTATGCACGTTTTTATAGACAGCTATTTGAATTGACAGTTTAATGCGCTACATTATTTTGCTCATTGCGCCCTCCTGTGGCCTCGGGAAACAAATCAAAAGTTTCCTTAAAGGGGGTCATCGGATGCCCATTTTGCACAAGTTGATATGATTCTTTAGGGTCTTAATTAAA
>NW_015637000.1:937082-940684 GCF_001515625.1 Sinocyclocheilus rhinocerous
ATATAAAACATTAGAAATTAGATATTTGTTTAATTTTTATTTTGTGTTTGACTGTTAAAAAATAATATATATGCTTATATATATTTGTTGTTTGTCTTTATAAAGTGGGCAAATTAAAAATACAGTGGTTAAATAAAAAAAAACATTTCTATTGTTTGTTTTAAAAAAGGTTATAAAAAATGTAAATAATTATCGATACCGAACGATATGAAACATATATCGTTGATATATTTTTTAGCTATATCGCCCAGCCCTAGTTTAACTTAAAGATTTACTATTAGTAGATGCTGCTGCTGAACGCTGCTGAGAGATGCATAGTCAGTTCTCAAACAAATTAAGAACTACATTTGATTTTTATTGACTGAACGCAAGCGCTTATTCCGATAGAAAACACTGTAACGGTTTCCACTGATTAAGAAATATTTTTGTTTGCTTGGGTGGTAATATTAAGTCTATTATGTTAATAGGGAAGGGGGCCCAAAAATGTATTTTGCCTATGTCACGAAAAGAGGTAAATCCAGCCCTGCCGTCTAATATGTGTTTTGGCCATGTAATGTAGCTGAAATTAAATATGTTATTACCTCTGAGTCAGAGCAGCAATCATAGAAGAGAGAGCACAGGCAGACAGCGCTGGAAGCTGCTAATGCTCATCAGTAAATCAGTGGAAAATAAATAGAAATCATGATTCTGTCTGAGCTATGCGTTTTAAAACGAACACTAACTAGTGTAAATGTAGCCTAACAGATGTGTAAACTGAAGACTATTTGAGCTTTATTAAAACTATTTTGCACTGATTTATTGTGTTGGTTACATTTTGTTCCTTTGTGCAGTGGCTCAGGAGATGAGTCTTTCAGTTTGTATAAACATCAACAAGCTGAAAAATAAAACAAAGTTTTTTTTTTTAGATAATGTAATCTTGTTAAAATTGATTTAATAAAATTGGTATCGAAAAAAGTATCGTTCAGGAACCGGTATCGAAGTCAAGGTATCGGTATCGAAAATTTTTGAACGATACCCAGCCCTACCGCTGATATAATCCAAATGTTCGCGCTGGTGTTGTGCCGAATTCTGCACCCCTGCCATATTATGCACCCCCTCGTTAAAGTCGCTAACTGATTGCCTAATCCTAACCCCACCTCTAATCCGAACCCCTCCCCCACACCTACTCATAAACCTACCACTGCAAGGGGGTGCATAATCTGGCAGGGGTGCAGAATTCGGCACACCAGCACCTCCTGTGCGCACACAACATATCAGTTCTAGCATTGCAAACTTGACGTCGCAGCTTCTTCATCATCAAACTTAATGAGACAGCTAACATGCAAATAGTATTCGGTGACTCAATTTAATTTGTCTGTTGTACAATATGTAGGTTGTGCCAGTCTGTGCGAGCATCTCCATGCCGTGGTGTTTTTCCAGAGCATTTTTGCGTATGTAAAGGATGCTGTTTTAAGTAGATATTCGGACATGAGAGAAGTGCAAAACCTTCTTTACATATAAAAAAACAGTTTAGCAACCAAATGTTACACCAAATGTTATCTTCTTAACCGCAAATAATTGTCTTGCACTAGCTGGACTTCACGCATTACGCAATCACGTTGGAAAGGTCACGCGTGACGTAGGCAGAAGCACTGACCCAGTATTTACAAAGCGAACGTGCAAAGAAAGTCAAATGCCCTTTACAATAAAATGTAAAACAATGATGTTGGATGATTTTGAAGTTGGAGAAAATGAGATAGAGTTTTTCGCCCTACCCTACCTTTTTGAACCGGAGTACACAGACGAAGAGCTAACCGCGCGTGACCTTTCCAACATGATTACGTCATGCGTGAATTTGCGGACGCGCATCGCGGAGCTAGTGCAAAACGGGCATTTGTGGTTAAAAAGTATATATATCTTTTTTTAGAAAATGACCGATCGTTTCGACCTATTCCTTGGCTGGGATCGTGTAGAGCCCTTTAAAGCTGCACTGAAATGGCAATTTGGACCTTCAGCCCGTTGGTCCCCATTGAAGTCATTATATGGAGAAAAATCCAGGAATGTTTTCCTCAAAAACCTTAATTTCTTTGCGACTGAAGACAGAGAGACATGAACATCTTGGATGACATGGAGGTGAATAAATTATCAGGAAATTTTTATTCTGGAAGTGAACTAATTATGAGAGGGTCTTTGGAAAATATTCTCCATTGTAAGGGTTTCCTGGTTCGAAAGCGTTTGAAAACCCCTGCTCTAGAACATCAAGAGTGTGAAACAGACACACCCATACAAAGGGAACAATATATAAAACTCTTCATTTTCAAAAGGTTTCATTTGTTAACATTAACTATATTAGTTGTAATAAACAATCTTTATATAGCATTTATTAATGTTAGTTATTATTAAGTTAAAAACTTATTAAAACATTATTAAAATTTAAAGTTGTATCTGTTAACATTACTTAATGTACTGTGAACTAACATGAACATTTTTATTAACTAGCATTAACAAAGATTAATAAATGCTATAAAATTTTATTGTTCACTGTTAGTTAATGTTAGTTAATGCATTAACTAATGTTGACAAAGGAGACCTTAATGTAAAGTGCTACCAAAACTTTTAATGATTTATAAGCATTTTTTAAATAATTAAGCATTTGTGAAATAATTACATAAAACTATATTACTAGTACAGTATATATTTGCTTATTCTATGCATTTGTTTGTCAATCTAACTAATGCAAACAGAGCAGAAAGAGGATTAGGCTTAAAAGAATTCATATCCTATGACTATATCTAGTGGACAACCTTAGTATTACAGCCTGAACTGTCAGCTGGAATGTCAAATACTTTAAAATTTTCTGTTGGCATTATATATTTATGAAACACGTTTCCTCAGAATGACTTGTTCTCCATATGTAAAAAGTTTTGAAGTGTTTGGATAATGCACTTTAAAGATATAAGAAAATTACTGTTTCCTTTTTTACTGTTACTTTAATAAATTGCCATGGCAACACCATTCAAGATATCCAAAATCAGGTTGCATATTAACATCTTCAGTATCTTCACATCATGTTGTCAAAGTTTGGTGTGAATTTATTGATTCTCCTAGGAGAAGTATGCATTAATTCACAACCTGATTTTTCCAAAAATCCACATTCAAACCAAAATAGCCGACTTTCTGTTGGTCGTAGCTAATAACTGTAAATTACAAAGTTGTCAGGTTTGATGAGAACAATATATGTACCGAGTTTGGTGACTGTAGGAAAAACTAACCCCCTCACTTTTGTCAAAAGGTTAAGTTTTTTCACCATCAATTCATCATCTCGCCATGGCCAAACGGTTCGAGATATCAAAAATCCCTTTGCAATTTTGCATCCCTAGTGTCTTGAGATCATGTTGACCCGAGTTTGGTGGCTATATGTATATGTGCGTTTTTCACAAAACCCAGAATAGCTGACTTCCTATTGGGCAGAGCTAATGACATGCAGTGCGAAAGTTGTTTGGCCTGATGAGATCTCTGTGTGTATGAATTTTGGTGACTGTAGATAAAATGGTGTGTGCTGCAGAGCCCCTCGAAATTGGCCCAATAAAGCAGTGAGCCACGGGCCCCCCCGGTGACCCCCC
>NW_015637000.1:940862-945938 GCF_001515625.1 Sinocyclocheilus rhinocerous
CCCCGGTGACCCCCCCCCCCCATGTGAAACACTGTCTGGCCCCAGATTCCAACGAGTGTGCCAAGTTTCAAGAGTTTTTGAGAAAGTTAAGGGCCCTGAAAAAGCACCCGAAAGCTTGAAAAAAAAAATTCCTTAGAAAAACAATAGGGCCCTGCACCCCTAGTGACTTGGGCCCTAATAACAATACTACTACTACTAATAATAATAATAATCCTGCGGTCCTAGTGGCTTGTGCCCTAATAATATTACAATCATAACTTTGAACATACTTGACTGGATTTGACTGGATGTTGATATAAAGGCTAAAATGCTTAAAATCAGACATTACAAAAAGCTTAAGTATATAGTCTTTTTTGTTCTCATATAACTAAAAATCTGACTTTCAGTGACCTACAGTCCACAGCAAAACTGAAAATTGCTCTGATAGAAGAAAAATTCCTGATTACAGGGTTTGCCATTAAGAAATAACAAAAAAACACTGGATTTTTAAAAAATATTGTAGGCTCCTAGTTTTAAAGGTCCAACTCACCAAGACGAGACAAGTGTCGACAAGAGAGAATGTTCCTGATCGGCCAATTCCTGCACTGCAGTGGACAACTGCGGGACCGTGATCCATCCCGAGTGAGCCAGATTCCCGCACCTTAAACAGGAAATTCAGAAAGCTGGCTGGGGATTCTGGGACGCCAAAGTCAGGCCATGTGGTATAGTGAAAGTGATAGATCTCTCTCGTCTCCCCCGTCTAAGTGGATAAATTAACAATAATAATGGTAATAATAATAAAAAACAGAACAGACAAGAATTGTACAGAATATTAGTATCGCTGAAGCACAGAATTGCAATTGCAAAACATCAGATAGCACTATGTGACCAAGAATGTGATTTTCAGTGGTCAATGTGTGAAACTTACACTTGCATTCTGGAGTTCCAGCACTCTGGTGGTATAATATGACTTTACGTCCTCTGACACTAGTGTTACCACAAAGCGGGTGTCACGGAACGACATCTCTCGTTCTTCTTGTGTCGGCCAATATTGTGCACACTTTTCCTGCATTAAGGAATGTGTAGAAATAATGAAAAGTAACACAAAATATATTTCCTTTATTTAAAACTCAGCAGTAAAAGCCAACAACTTCCTAATATGAAAATTTTGTTTTAAAACCAAAAGGCTGGTAAAGATGTTGTGAATTTAGATACAACAGCCTGCATTGACTTTGCTGAGGTCAGTGCACAATTAAGACAAATTTAGAGAAAAGATAAACTGTCATAAGATGCTTTCCTTATGTTCTGTGATAGTCTTATGACTTCACCACAAATAAGGGTCAGTCTACAATGTCTACAGTCTACAAACATTTGATGGTTATTTTAATTTAACTGTCCAAAATGTATTCTTACCAAAACAGTTTCAGTTACACCCACTAATGGCATTTATCACCCAACACACAGTGATATTAAGTGGGTCAATGACAAATAAAGATGATGTGAGATGTTGAAGATGAAGAAAGATAATCTTAGAAAGATGATCTTTGCATTAATTTCAAAAAGGTTTTTTAAATTTATTTTAAAAAGGGAAAAAACCCGTGGCAAATTTAAATGAGCTTTTATTTTTAGACTTTCTTTTCCTCACATCAATTCACAAAGTGCTTTATTTTTGGTTTTTTATTGTTTTTAAATATTTCAATTTGAGCACTTTTAAGTTGTATTTTCAAGTAGTTATTTTAGTAATTCTATATGTTTATTACTATGGAAGTTTTTCCATCTAATATTTACATTTATTTTAAGTTTTATTTAAATTAAATTTACTATTTTTAATAGTTATCAAGAACAACACTGCACTTCTACACATCTATTGGTTCTTTAATGATATAAGGCTCTGCTGAGCTGTGTAATATGAACTAAGAGACAGACTTTACATTTAATTGTAGTATGAATGAGTGTGGAGGCTGAAAGCTCTTAAGAGTGGTGCTTTTAAAGAGAAAAGGTTTGGATCAATTACACTTACCGAGCCTTTCTCTATTACTCTGTTGAGCATGATAACAGCTTTGGTCTCCTGCTCCCAGATCATCAGCCAAAAGTGACCACAGGTGTTTCTCAGAGGACCCTGACAATAGAGAAACACACACAAAAATGTGAACAATTAGTAGGGATGGGCCACAATGGTCACAATAATGTGTTACATGTCTTTTGTAATATAGGTCCCTAAAGAAATATGAACCCAACTCCAGACTCATTTTTCAAAACTTTCTTAAGACAGATGAGTTGACTAGTCATTGATGAGTAAACACTAGCTGATTTTCAAAATGCACATCTTCAGTAGTTAGCTATGCAAAAATAATGTAATGCCAAAAAGTCTGGCACACCTACACATTTAAAAAAAAAAAATCTAACCAAAACTGCATCTCAAATGGCTGACTAATGTATTTGAGAGTGTGTGACCTTCGAAATGCAACCCACACAGCTTGGCTGTAATAGACATTTGTAAAACCTACCACCTGCCTACATCATCCTGTAGTAACATCTCTGTAAAGTAACTGACAGAAATGGAGTAAAGGTAACTTAATGGTGTTGATAAAGGTTTAACTAAAAGCTGATAAATTCTTTACAATCCTGTTCTGTGTGCCTGAGCAAAGCCATTTCACCGCAGGTTACTATAAGGGGACTGACCCTGGAATTAGGCCACTGAAAATAACTTCAGGCAAAACATGCCTGCTTAAGGCATATTAGTCACACATCAAAACAAAACCTTTCTAGCATTGAAAACAATTGAAAATATTTACGGAAGTCCTATGACTGATTCTTTCCCTGATTCCTCATATTCATATGAGAGCTAGTGTCATATTGTTGGTGTCAAGCTGTTGGTCACACATTCTCATAATTCTCATAAACAGCATGAAATACATTGCTCCAGGTTTTATGTAGTTTTTAAAATCAGATTTTAGACTTTTTAAAACCTATTTTAAGACCTGCACAAATAAAATGAATACCATAGAGAACAAACCCATATAATCCCAAAATAAATCATGTATTCTTAAGTGTTCTTTCACTTAAATTACATATTTTATACAATATGTACATAGTTGAACCAAAAATTATTCAGACACCTGACAGAATTTGATAGTTTTTTACTACTGGGTGCAGGACACTATAATTCATTTATGTAAGTGAGGACAGCAAAATAAAGTAAACTGTGTCATATTATACCCAAAATTTCTTCATACAGTGGACTACCAGTCAAATTGATAAAAATTTGGGACCAAAAATTATTCAGACACTTTGACCTGACCATGTTTAACTTTGACCTGACCATTGCTTAAGTGTTATCTGATATTATCTTGATTATATCTTGTCATAATTTATCACCATTTTCTAAACTATAGCAAATAAACTGTGATAATGTGTGAAATGAAGGTGTCTGAATAAATTTTGGTTTGACTGTACGTACTGAAATCAGTTTATGTACTAATATCAATACATGGAAGTTAGAAGGCGATCGATTTTGGATTTTGCTGATTCAATAATAATGTGTTTAAAGAAAGGCTATAAACAGATTATTGTGCTAGTAAAATATATACATTGAATGTGTTAAAAATGTACTTAGTCTTTCCTTTATGTGACGGGAAGAGAGAAGCTACAAGAGTTGACTTTTAATGAAATGTTTGTGTAAACAAAATACCAATAATATCCAGTAAAAAAAATATATTTTATGCATATCGCAGAACTTTAAATTAAAAACAAACCTGAATCATTAAAGGTAAAATATGGGCTTAATCAAAAAGATTTTTATAGATACCTTCAATTATGACATTATATTGATTGTAATATCAAACCAGTGTTAGAAATTGCAGAGACAGGAATATTAAAGGTGTTCTTAGCAGTAAGTCTGAATTATGTAGTAAGATTATTTCCAAGTTATATGAAGGATTTCTCCAAGCAGTGGCCGATAATACACTATATGTTAAAGACAAATGGAGAAGAGAGGGAGGGAAATCTGAATATCTCGGATGATGATTGTGGAAAACTCTGTAAGATACAATGAAAATCAGCAATATGGAGAGAATTTTGTTGGATGAATGTTATTAGGTTTTTTATTACGCCAACACAGAAAAGATACAAAGGGACGGGTGCTAGCTGTTGGAGATTATGTGGGGATAGGGAAGCTAACCATTATCATATTTTTGGCAGTGTCAGAAATGAACCGAGTTTTGGCAAGGGATTACAAGAAATTTGGAAGCTCTTTTTGAGGTGACGATTCCTTTTAATTGTGAATCTTTATATCTGGCTAATATTTCTTTTGATGGGTGGAATAAGATAAAGATAAGAAACTGATGTTAATTCTTCTGGCAGCCAGTAAAAAAGTAAAGAAATGGCTGAAACCAGAGCCACCTACAGTTGATGAATGGATTGGCATATTACCAGTGGCGTATAAAGTACCTGAAAGCCATACTCAAGTAAAAGTACAGATATCTTACCAGAAAATGACTTTGGTAGAAGTTGAAGTCACCGTTTAGAATATTACTTGAGTAAAAGTCTTATAGTATGTGATATTTATTGTACTTAAGTAAAAAAAGTATTTTTTAAATCTTAAACGTACTTAAGTATTGAAAGTAAAAGTACAAGTAAATGCAAAATGGAAAAGAAGCAATACAGATCGGGCTCAGGTCGGACTCGGGCTCATTTAGCTTCACTCCTTTTATTGCACACTACTGTATGAAATATTGTTTTATTGATTATATTATAACTATTATACATCGCCTACGCAATGCGCAACGCATATACGCACGAATTAGCATACAGGTGACAGTTGACCATGCAGAGCATCAGGGAGAAACATCTTTAGAGAGAAATGCATATTTACAGATTTTTATAAAATCCGTAAAAAGAGTTTTTGTTTTTGATTTAAATTATTTAGTTTTAAAGTAGTAATTTAAAGCTTTCTATAGATATATTTAAGCAAGTCTGTGAGGCAAGTATTCGCTGAGTTTCGGTTCATCATTGTGAAGGCTCCTGGCCGAAATTGCAGAAAGCGCATCCTGTATGTATCCTTTATTTTATAAAAGCACAACGCTTTGTTGATATTGT
>NW_015637000.1:946370-952141 GCF_001515625.1 Sinocyclocheilus rhinocerous
GATCAACTCACTGTCTGCCGCTGGCCGCTTGGTCGTTACTTTAAAAAACAAAAACTTAGATTTAACGAACAAAAAAATGCTCCAAATGTGTTTCTAAATTAACTTAATAAAAAAACGAAACAAAATATAATCACTTTGACATTAGATACAAAACTGAACTATTTTAATAGCTGAAACAGTAGTAAGCTGTTTTGGGAGAAGGGGGAAAGAAAGACTGACTCGGGTCGGTAATTCTGATAAGCTGTCGGACCCGGGCCGGGCCAGGGCCTGAGCACCTCGGGCCAGGGCCGGGCTAGGGCCTAATTTGAGGTCCTTGCAGGACTCTAAGTCGAAATGTGAAATTAAAACCGCCAGTAGGTGGCAGCAAGTGACTGTTAATGAGTGAGTCATTGAGACTCAACCGATTCATTCAAACAAATGATTCATTCAGAAACAAAGCATTTGACTGTGTTAAGGAGTGAATCACTGAATCATTTATTCAACCGATTTGCTCAAAAAGCTGATTCATTCAATAAGTACACCGTCCATTGCTCAGAGACGCAAAACAGTGCTGTGATCTTTGGAACTAATATCGTTGGCAGATTAAATTAACTATATTAAATTCTATAAAGATAAAAAGCATACAGAAGCACTTTTGCAGTCTACAACTTAGAATGCCTGGAATTTTGAGTTTTAATAGACTAATAAATCAACGTGCGTGCACTTTGTGTGTGATTTGGTGATATAGCCGACTTGATAATGTCAGATCGCACATCATTACAACAACACTTACCATATTATCGCAAACGATGCTTTATCGCACACCCTAGCCTCGACTTGAGTGGAAAATGAAATCATCCGCGGTTGTGTGCGCACTTGTTTGCACATGAGCATAGGTGTTTTTAGGAGTCTAACTTGCAAACGCTAGACCACTGATTCGTCAAACCTGCTTTTTGTAGTAAGTAACAAATATGCTTCGGGGAAATGTATCGGTGTAAAAGTATACATTTTAATTAGGAAATGTAGTGGAGTAAAAGTAAAAGTTGGCTGAAATATAAAAACTCAAGTAAAGTACAGATACTCCCAAAAAATACTTAAGTACTGTAACGAAGTATTATTACTTCGTTACATTACACCACTGCATATTACACAATATATATGATGGAAAAGCTTTTTGGTCAATATGGAGAAAATGGACTGATTATATAAAACCAATTCGCCTAAGACTTTTCTTGAAACATAAACGGTCTGTAAGGTAAGATTTTTAAGAATTACAAGTAGCTCCCATTGTTCTTGTACATAGTTGCTGTCAAAATGAGGAAAATACAAATCATCTGTATAAGCCTGAGTATTTCATTTCCACGATCATTGGCAGACATGATGGGATGTAATGCTGTCTTTGTATTGACGTGTATGTTTTTGTTTTATTGCAAAGAGGCATGTCTGCCTCGATAAATGCATGCATCTTTCCTCTGAATTGGAAAAAAACAAACAAACAAAAAAACAAGCCTGAAATACACAAGAGTCTTATTCTGAAATGTCTATGCTGTACTACTTCCTGCTGCTCATTTAAAAAGATTAAATCTGCACTATTATAAACATCTACAACATATTTCAATATAAACACCATAAAGTAAACACTGTCATGATTCACCAACAGTAGATAATTAGCAATCACTTGGCAGAAATGTGCATTATTCATTGATTGTGATCAACTCCGCAGGCCTGTATAATGTGCAACAGCACCACATTTTGACTTTGAACATGCAATGCTCACATTAATTTAATTCAATCACATCCTTATGAATTTTAATAATCACATTAGGCCATGTTGTGATTACTATTTTTACATTCCTAAATTTAAGAACGCTTCAAATGACCATTTTAATGAAGTTGGAAACAATGACTTATTTTTCAAATTGCATTTAAGACTATTTAAGGACCTGTGGGACCCTGTGGCCTGTATGCTTGGAGCTCCAGGGGTAAGTTTAGTGGTCTGGGTGGTGTTCACTCACCTGGGTAAGTATGTATCTTCTCTGGGCTTCTTCCATTAGCACCAGGCTGGCATTGATGTAGTCATTTTCTGTGTTTTCTAATTTCACCCGACTGTGGTCAACTGATATGTTTGGAAAAAGTTAAACAACGTCAAACGCAACATTACAGACCGGTTGCATTACAATGCCAAGAGATGAATCCTAATCTCACGTTACTTACAAGGGCTCACGTCTCTGTATCTGTTCCGATTGCGATTTTCTGGATACTTGGCCACTTTGAAAGCACATTCGTGTGATTGGTTGCGTATTTCCTGGGAAAGAAAAACATTCAAACACTGAGTATTTCCTGGAAAAGGGCTTCAAAACAACAGTTAGATCAGGTCATTACTGATTCATTAGGTTCATCAAGTTTCATTTCAGTTAAATGCCCAAGTCTGCAAACACAAGACAGGAAAAGCACAAGAAATTAGCTGATGTCAAGCTTCCAAGCATGACGGAACAGCTTCCAGAAGTAGTAACGTAATATTACTGGAAACAAATCAAGGAAGCGACATGTTGTCTATTTAGTTACAGACAAACTAACCCAGCACTCAATAAAACAATTAAATGAGGCCTATAAACGTATACTTGTTTATTTAGCACTATAAGAGTGAAAGATCTGAAATCCTTTGAATAGACTTTCATACTTAATTTAATACTTCAGTGTGTGTAGAATACTAAATGTAAAGAAGACTACAGGGAAGTTTTGTTCGACAGGCTGTCCTGTTGTTTTCAGTGGTTAGGACATTTAATCAGTGATAACAGGAAAACGTAACAGTTGCTGTTTACAGTAAATAAACGTGTATAAATCAGAAATAGCGAACAGCTGTTATTCGTATAAACGGAGGAAATGTGTTACACTGTTGTCATAAGATGTCCGTGTCTAAAAACCTAGTGTGTTGCCTACAAAGACAGCATTTTGGCCATTAATGTCACGTTAAAATGTTGTATACTGTAGGCAGTTACGATGCATTACGATTTCGATCATGTTGTCCAATTTATTACCCCTGTGCTTTCTGTTGTTCTGACAAAACAATAAATTTAATAATTAAAAGGAAATAATTAAACAGTCTACAGTGCTCAAACATGTTGTGTATGTAGTTGGTTCACTAGATTCTGAGCCACAGTTAACTTACAGTTTCACTCACAAGTTTACAATAGAACAACAACCATAACATCCCGGCTTCACTTTCATTTTATCCAGTTTCATCAACAGTCAAAAAGAGAACAGTGACAGCATAGGGAATTAAAGTTTGAAAAGAGACAAGGAGAAAAACAGACATTTCTCTCACGGCTAAATGTAGATTGCGTGGCTCATTAGCATGCTAGCTGTCTTAGCTTTACTTACTAAATAAAGGTTCTGCCAGCGGCCCTCTGAGTCTATGTCCTCAAACTCCTGCTCCATGTCTGCGTCAATTCCTTCCGCTTTAAGCTTGTATTTTTTATTGAGAATGAACGTCACAGCTGTAGAAATCACTCATTTCTCGTCCTCGCACTGACTGAGCCGCTGAGAGAGTCTGTCGGTGTTTGTCCGTGTCGCTGACATTTGCGAAGAGAAGCTCAGTCTCCGCGCATGCGCGGTGAGGAGAGCGGCGCTGGTTTGCTCATGCGCAGTGAAAGAGCGCCTTCAAGATGTCAGAGCAGGACAAACATGTCAAACATCTGTCAATGATGTGCACTTTGTTGGACATGTTTCTCATATATATATATATATATATATATATATATATATATATATACATTTATTTATTTCCACATTTATGTATTTACGTATTTATTTCCACATTTATTTATTTCTATATTTCTTTATTTTCACATTTATTATTTCTACATTTCTTTGTCCGTAGGGTAATGAGGAGGGCGTGTTGTCGGCGAGTTGTAAGCTTTGAGGCCACAGTGACACCTTCTGGTGCCCAAACCAAATATATGACATGCCTGCTGATAGTGGGATGAATGATTTAGATAGGCGATATGGTCAAAATCTTATATCACAGGTTAAGACGTTTAATATCATCCTAATGCAAAGTTTCTAGGGGGAAAGCAAAAGATTAAAAAATAAAAATTTCCTACCACCCCGTGTTTTCCCCACCAACATGTCCCTTTAGGGCAGGGTTCCTCAAATCTTGCCCTGGAGGGACAATGCACTGCAGAGTTTAGCTCCAACCCTGACCAAACTAACCTACCTGTGATTTTCTAATGATCCTGAAGACATTGATTAGCATGCTCAGGTGTGTTATAGCTAAACTCCGCAGGAAAGTGAATCTCGTGGGCCAGATTTGAGGATCTCTGCTTTAGCGGTTCCATAGTATACATACAGTATAAATACAGGTGCTGCGTCCCAATTCGCATACTATCCGTCCTAAATAGTATGTCCCAAATCGTAGTATGTTGAAAAGAGTATTCCAAAGGTACCCGGATGGTTTACTGCTTCCGGAAGATATTCGAAGTGCTGATCCGTGCATACTCTACTGGGATGGGCGAAACCACTTATTTTGTTTTCGATACGATACTGATACTTTTAAAGGCCAGTATCGTCAATATCGATACCGATACGATACTTCTAAACTGAACTTTTAAATTATGAAATGTATTAAATTACTAAGAGTAAAATGGGTAATGATATCCACTTAACTTTACATGGTACATCACGTATTTGTATGCATCAAGTAGGCAGCTGGAGGCTGCTCCACCAGAGTTTCATTGTACTTGTACAATGTCAATTAAGTTCTTACTTACTTATATTTGAAACGCATTTTAACATTGATTCAATATGCCTTAATTGCAATTTACTAGGTTACACTTTTGTTTACACATGGTTAATATGTTTACTGTAGTGGTAACCATGGAAATCTACAAATACTATAGTTGAACTATGGCCACTTTAGTAAAACATGGTTCATTTTCATAAGGGACTGCCAGTGACAGGCTGTTGCATGCATACAACCTTTTTATTCTGACAGGCAGTGCCGGCCCTACCTAATAAGCGATATATGCGGCTGCATAGGGCCCCCGTGGCCACCAGGGGGCCCCGTGTCAGGAGTTCAGACAGCAATCACAGGAGTAATGGTGGAGATGACAACAGCAGAGCTGAGCTGGAGCGTTCTCTGAAGCTGAACTTCCATAGGAATTAATTAAAAACGTTCGTGGACACGCACTGTAAGTGTCTGACAAATCTCGTAGAATGCAATGCACCTCCGGTCCCGATCGCGAAATCGAAAGCGAAACTAAAAAGGATGCGTGCGCGCATTCAAACGCAATTTCAGTACCAGCAGTTTGAGAGCGGCTGCGGCTCCCTGATGCATGCAAATTAGGCTGCATACAATATCTAGGCTGTAATTAGTATGCACACTATAATAGGATGTGTAGCTATAACCATCTCTTAGCTCTGTATCATGCTTGAAGAAAATTTTGGTTTCTGTTTGCGCTTTGATTTGAATATTGAGAGAGTAGCCTACTTTGATTATGGTTGCACTTATTAGTTAGTAGAACACATATGATGATTTTTAAGTCCAACCTTTGGTGTCCATCAGTCTTATAATGCATGGCAATGGTAACAAAGTCTATGAGTGTAAAAAAAACATGCACAGACAAATCCAAATTAAACCCTGCGGCTCGTGACGACACATTGATGTCCTAACACACGAAACGATCGGTTTGTGCCAGAAACCGAACAGTATTTATATAATTTTTTACCTCTAATACACCACTATGTCCAACTGCTTTGAGCACGCGCACGACTTCCGGTGCGTGAGGCGTGTA
>NW_015637000.1:953709-981666 GCF_001515625.1 Sinocyclocheilus rhinocerous
CAGTGCCGGCCCTACCTAATAAGCGATATATGCGGCTGCATAGGGCCCCCGTGGCCACCAGGAGCCCCGTGTCAGGAGTTCAGGCAGCAATCACGGGAGTAATAAGGCGAGATGATGGTGGAGATGGCAACAGCAGAGCTGAGCTGGAGCGTTCTCTGAAGCTGAACTTCCATAGGAATTAATTAAAAACGTTCGTGGACACGCACTGTAAGTGTCTGACAAATCTCGTAGAATGCAATGCACCTCCGGTCCCGATCGCGAAATCGAAAGCGAAACTAAAAAGGATGCGTGCGCGCATTCAAACGCAATTTCAATACCAGCAGTTTGAGAGCGGCTGCGGCTCCCTGATGCATGCAAATTAGGCTGCATACAATATCTAGGCTGTAATTAGTATGCACACTATAACATGATGTGTAGTTATAACCATCTCTTAGCTCTGTATCATGCTTGAAGAAAATTTTGGTTTCTGTTTGCGCTTTGATTTGAATATTGAGAGAGTAGCCTATTTGATTATGGTTGCACTTAATAAGACTAAGAAAGAACTGTTCTTTTTTTTTTCTATGATCAATTTGTGGAAAAAAGTTCAGATAGGAGGTCAAACATTCTAAAAACTCATAGCCTGCAAGTACAATTCTATAGGTCTGAAGAGACTCATGGACTCATACAGAAGAGAAGTCAGTCAGTTGAGTTTGTGGCAAAATCTTTTACAGTGCTTGAGTATTCTCTGTTATTGCATATAATAATTCATACTCAGAAAACAGAACTGAGATGGCATTTATTGCAAGATTAGTTAAAAATTTCAATGCACCTGCAGACTATTTTTCCAGGCATGTTTTTCATCATTGAAGATTTCTTAAAATAGTGCAAAAAATCTTGTCTAGTCTCATTCTTGTGAACCCTATCTCGTGCCTCGTCTCGTCTCAGATTTTTGCCTTCACTTTAATGTTGCTTAAATCTGTTTCAACATGTGTTTACACTTATATTTGATTATTTTTGCATTTTAATCTGGACTGTCATGCCAGCCCAGAAAATTAATTATTCTTCTATTATTATTATTATTATTATTATTATTATTATTATTATACTGTTCTCTAATGCAATTTTCATAACCAGGTGTTTTTGCTTTAAGCATTAATCTCACTGAATTTTGATACATTTCTCTAAAGCAATCGTTAAACTCTTTCATTTTTAAATGTTAAACTCTTTAGTTTTAAAAGTTTGTGGGTTTAAATGGGTTGTTGACATGACATTGCATTTTCAGTATCACACAATATAAAATTTTTTAATAATTAATATTGTCATGATTTAAAATTTCTTTGTCTTACATGGACCCATTGTTATAAAATCTGCTTTGTTATTAGATTTATTTATTTTTTACATTTTTGAGCTAAATCTCAAAATTGTCCTCTGGTGTGACTGTCTCAAGGATGTTCAATAAATTACAACTTTTATAAATTAAAAAGAAAAGCATACAATTGTTAATAAAAACCTCAGGCATAATTTTACAAGTGTCTGTTTTAGTAATTGGCAATCATTTTTTTCATCCATATATTTCTAAAAGCATATGAACTTGATACATTATGTCACTGAAAACTATGTCCTCCGGTGTGACACCATATCCTGTTTTTAAACTCCACAGACAACTTTAATTACACTGTAAAAAAAATCCGTTAAATTTACGGTAAAATACCGGCAGCTATGGTTGCCAGAACTTTACCGTGAAAAATACGGTAGCAACATTTTAGGTTTTACAGAACTGTTTAAATTTACAGTGAAAAACTGTATTTCATTAACTGGTACAATGTTAATATGCAAACCTTTGAGATAACTCATTTTATTTGCAGAAACCGACTGCACTTAATTTGGCCAATTGGCATTTGTTTATAAACTAATATTTATAACGTTTAAGTAATGCAAACATATTGGTCTTAAGAACTATTTTGCTTAAGACCATGAAGAAAAACCTACTGATTTATGTAAAGTCATTAAAAGCATCAATTCAACTCAAATCTCTTGCAGATAACAGCAGCACACATTCATGTGTGATTGAAATTATTGAAGAGATTCACACTGCATCAGTAACTACACAGTTGCTGCCTTTAAATAAAACAACAAGCAGCATAACATCAGAGTGTCTCTGTCCGTCCTTTACTTAAACACAGGATCTGCTCTCCAGCACAATGGTGACCCACAAAACACAACAGGAAGTTGACTGTTAGGTTTTACAGTATTTTGCTGTTTTCTTTTCTTGATTTTACGGTGAAATACCGGCAGCTGTGGTTGCCAGTAATCTACAGTTTTTTACAGTTTGCTTCCGTAAATTAAATTAACAGTATATTTCTGTTAAAAATACATTTCAGTGTTTTTCTTCATCTCACACATCTAACCCCTTTAATCCCACAGCAAAATCCTCAGTTTTAAAGAGCACTTATATGTGTCCACACTACAGAGTGTTGAAGTGACACTGAAGCGGTGGTGAAGTTAATGAGATAATTAAATGAGGATTGAGCATTAGTGATGAACACCTGTTAACAAGCAGAATCACTGGAGGAAAGAGAAACAAGCGCAGAGAAACACAACTTACAGCCAAAGATGAAATCAACTGAAAATAAAACACATTAAATTTATCAAGATCTCAGCAGAGGAGGATTAAACAGCTCCACAAACAGCATCACCAGCTTCTTATTACTAACCAGTGTGACTTTATTTCTGTCATATGTGTACAAAAGCTCTTATTGAGATTTTGGGTGTTTGTACTTTCATTTGAAGTCACCATAATGGCGATCGGTGTTTGCTTTAGTTGGGCTCTTGAACCTTGACTTTTTAAAAATAGTTTTTCTTTGGTTGCTTAAATTAGCTGTGTTTATTTAACTTGAAGTCACCATAATGGCGATCGGTGTTTGCTTTAGTTGGGCTCTTGAACCTTGACTTTTTAAAAATTGTGAAGTTTAAAGTTAAAGTTTTTTTTTTGATTGCTTAAATTAGCTGTGTTTATTTAACGTAGCTTTTATAGCAAGAAAAGCCAAAATAATCTATGATCAGATAAAACTGGTGTTTGTGATGTCAAGACCATCATGAACTAGTCTGATTCACTGATCTCACCTAATGGTTAATATATTAATAAGTGTGTAACATATAACTAATGCTACCGCAATCATTGTGAAACATTCCTAAGCACAATATGCACAAATAAAAGCTTTGAACTATGTAGTTCTAAAGGTTTTTGCGCATAAACTGTTTTTAAATTTCTTAGCATATCTTGTAGATATCGTGGCCTAGTGGTTAGAGAGTCAAACTCGTAACCCAAAGGTTGCGAGTTCGAGTCTCATACCGGCAGGGAGGAGTCATATTAGTACCATAAACTAAAAAAAATGTATCAACCCATATAATTAGACACTAATTGAGATCAGCGAACAAGATCACGAGATGATGATTTCATCATCATTAAGTTATCAAAACCACTTCATTATAACTTCTCTCGACTCTTCTTGTCATAACAAATGTGCTTCACATACACAGAAACAACAACAGAGAAAAACTAACATTAAAGGGTCAAGGGTCAAGAGCCCAACTAAAGCAACCACTGATCGCCAAAATGGTGAGGCCAAACAAAACATTTTCAATACAATATAAACCTCGGTTAATTCTCAGTTCGATTTATTACAGTTATTCACCGTATATTGTAAGGAAACGTACTGTAAATCATTTAACAGGTTTTTACTGTGGCGTTTCTACAGTCTTTTACCATTAAAATCACGATAATTTTTTACAGTGTAGTTGAAGGACCAGGAATAGTGTTTTACAAAAAACGTTTTTTACTGGATATTTGTCAACTACCCAAATATATTTTCCTATCTATATCTTGAAAGATAAATATATTGATTAAAACAAATTGGTAAATCTTTACAATTAGGTGTCAGTGTAAGATGTGTACATTGGGATGGGATGCGGGTGGTTAGGTGAAACTGTAGGTATGGGGGCCCCTTTTGAAAATCTGCTTAGGGCCCCCAAAACGCTAGGGCCGGCCCTGCTGACAGGTATAATTTATATTAACATTGCAGAATAGAGCATGATCAATATGAACTTTTAACGTTCAATTTAAATAAATGTATTTGCACAAACGACGTAGGCTACAATTTCAATTTGTTTATTGTGAAATAACTGAAACATATATGTTTTTTTTCTGTCCTCTGATAAGCATTGCTCTGCCGTTCCCAAAGGCATCAACGGTTTCTTTTGACACTTTTGGGAAATGCAGCCCTGTTTGAAAGCACTGTCAGAAGTGAGTGAAGCTCTCTGTGAATGATTGGTTCTGTCTTGCATCGTGTGTTCAAATGAGTAGGAATATAGTTCTATCCTTCACAATTATTCACTAACATAGGTTATTCGTCCAATTTAATACATATTGTACGCATACATTTTTTTGTTAAATAAACAAAATCACTGGTAAAAAAAAACACACCTTAGTATCGATATTTTTTTATTTCAGTATAAATATTTTCGATACTCGCATCAGTATCGATATATCAATACTTCAGGATCGATATGCCCATCCCCATAACACATTGCGCGGTGGACGAGGATTCGATTAGAAGTACAAACACGTATGAAAAGTGTTAAAAACTACAAATATGGCGGATATGCGATACCGACAGACAGGTAGAGAAAGGGGTTTGAGTGAAATAATCAATAACCAACCTGTTGAAAAAATATTTATTTAATGTTATAAGCGTTATATTTCATCTGCAACAACACTGTGAACTTTATAATGATACGTTTGGTCATAATCCTTTTAAATGCATCATTATGCAAAAACATATGAGCAGCAGAGTTCTCGGCATGATAGACCCGCGACTGGCAGATCAACGTGCCTCTTCATTTCTCTCCAATACGGTAGGAAATTAAATTAAACTAAATATTGATAAGGTGATTGACAGGGCAGTTTAAACTGTGACAAGATGCACGTAACTAAGCAACAGAGCGTCCGTTAAAGATGCAGTTATGACGAAGTAGTAGCCTATGTCCCAAAGCTTGCCTACTATTCTGCTACATACTCAAAAGTGTGTACTTCTTCTTCACAAAAAGAGTAGCTACACACTTTTAGGGCATAGTATAAGTAGGCGAATTGGGACGCAGCAAGGGTGATATTAAATGATTTCGTCACGTTTGGAATTTCATAATAAATATTCACTTCTCAAATGTACACTGAACAAAATTATAAACGCAACACTTTTGTTTTTGCCCCCATTTTTCATGAGCTGAACTCAAAGACTTTTTGCAATGATTGACATAAATGGATGGGAGAAAAATATAATTTGTCAAAATAGATTATGGAGCATTATAAATGCAAACTTTTCTGCATTCATAGACATTTTCGTATCGGCACCACTATTACTTTATAGTAAGTCCAAATTAGAGCCCGACCGATATGGGTTTTTTGGGGGCCGATGCCGATATTAGGGAGTAAAAAAAGACAGATACCGATATATCGGCCGATATTCTTTATGTGTAGGCTATATTATAGTACAGTATAGTCAAAAGTTTGGACGATCTTCCCATGCGTGTGTCCAAACTTTTGACTGGATTTTTTGCAATGATAACTCAAATGTGGTGATCAAACACTTATAATGATGTGACAAATATAGGCCAATGTAGTGGAGACAGGGTATTTAACAATTTAAAAATAAACTTTATTATTCAAAATGAGTCTGACATCAGTGCACTGAACAGTAAACTTCACTTCACTTATTATAAATAACTTAACACAAATAGAACAAAAATATATAACTTGAATTAAGAAATTAAACAAGGTAAAGGTTTATGCAGGAAGCACAGCTTTTCCAAATGTAAACATCTAAAATGAATAAATAATAATAATTAATAAAACGAATAAGATAAGCTCATTGTTAGAGTAAAAGACAGGGACATTGTTGTTTATTTATTGAGCATTGAGTCTCTCCAACTAGGTGACAACGTAGCGTTAAATCACCATTCAACAGACTCAAGCCACCACCACACTGCCGTCTATTGGACTGCAGAAAGATACTAACTTTTCAATCTGCTACGTTACTGAGTCTGACAAACTATGCTGACACCGTGTCTGCGCCGCAACAGGACGCGACAAAGCGACCGTTGAAAATCATTTGAACTTTGTGTCAGCATGTCATAAATAAAACGAGGCATCAGTTTACTGTCGGGATTTGTCATGTTGTGTCGCACTGCATCCAGTGTAGACAACATCACTGATTATAATGGGTTCTATTCTACCCATGGATTCTATTCTACAATTCTATTGTATTTTTTCGCGCCGGATAATCTGAAGCAGCAGACTCGGGTAAAGTTTGAACTCATCCGCGCATCTCTACACTACAGTGACCTGGGTGGCCAGTAGCAAACAATGCAGTGCTCTGCTGGACAAACTAAGTAATTACACCATTCAGAAGCATTTAATCTGCGTTATATGTTCTGTAAAAAAATTTTTTCATATCGGCGGCATATTCGCCGATACCAATATATCGGCGACAGGCTCATATTGGCCGATAATATCGGCTAAACGATATATAACGGGCTCTAGTCAAAATAAACCTATACATTTAAATAGGTACCAAGTCAATGCAAAAATGTAATATAATATATAATGAACTATTTTTTCTGATACACCTTTATTATGATATTAGTTTGTTATTAGTGTGTTTACTTTATAGGTTAAAATAGTTAGGCTATCTGTGGTACTGCATGCAAATATCAAATCTTTACTGTTAATTGACAGAATTGAACTACTGAAAAGAAATTTGAACTATAACCATTGGAAAAAATTTTTCCCTACATATCAAATACCTCGAGCATTGCAATTCATCATCCTATGGGGCGTGGCCAGTTCAGATTAAAATAAATATATGTGATCCCGTTCATTAGTGCAGTACTGTTATCATGTTGTTCTGTAAATATGTCTTGATATTGTCTGCCGCATGGTGGCGATAGAGAACACTGTGTACTTACATTTAGAATTAAGTTTTATTTGGATATCAGGTGTCCTTTTGGAGTCTCATTTGGAGATCTACTGAAGACACATATATTTAGCTTTAAAAAGCGTTTAGAAAATGCAGTTTTGTCAGAATCATCCTCAAGTTTAAACCAGAACATTTTTCTTTATTTCAAATAATTTGTCAAACCTCTCAAATCCTAGTCGTAATATTTCTTTTATTGAAAGGATTTCATACAAAAAAAAGGTAGTCACTTTTTAGTCTATTTGAGCTTCTCTTAAACTGTTCCTAAACTGTACCTACTAGCAATTCTGAAATCGGAATTGAGCACTAAGGCTTGCACTGTGAACGTAGCCTTTAGCAATTGTGGGGTTGCTGGTTAAGTGGTTATAAAAGCATATTTTTTCTGTTACTTGCCTGAAGATCAGCCTCCTGTCTTGAGGACACATTTATGTCTGTCTGCAGCTAAAATCAGTAGATCAACGTACACTTAATCAGAGGCGGACAAAGTACTCAACTCCATTACTTGAGTGAAAGTACAGATACCACTGGTTAAATATTACTCCATTACAAGTAAAAGTTGTAAAGACAGATTTTTACTTAAGTAAAAGTACAGAAGTACTTGCTTTTAAAAGTACTTAAGTACCAAAAGTAAATTTCCTTTTTTATGTCAATGCACTGTTTTATTATTGTTGTTTGTAATACTTACAATACTTCTGAAGCAACTTAGAATACATTACACCTACTGAATACACTGACTAGCTTGTAGTATAGTACAATACTCAAGTAAATGTACTTAGTTACTGTCCGCCTCTGCACTTAATGCTTCATTTTCACCCGATAACTTCACATACCTTAAAGTATAGCAACAAGTGACAGTAATCAGTTGCAAAGTGTATTTTTTATTTTACAAACTTCAAAGTAAGTATACCAAGCCAAAAGTGTAAAAAAAATAACAGTCAGCAAACGTGAGCACCATGTTACTTAACACAGTGCACTGAATTACAGGATGTGGTTTCTTACTGTCAATGACGCCAAGACGTCTGAGAAACAAATGCACTTTGTGGTACAGCTGGATGAGAATGTGCTACAAATGTTGTTGTTTCTCCTTTTTTGTTCCATTTTAAACATGAGGTTTGTGACCATTAAGTGGTGCTTTGCAAAACCTCTGTTTAAAGCTTCTGTATTTACAGCTGTTCAGAAGATGCACCTCATTCATCCTCCATTAATGAAGATCTTTCACGAGGGGGAGTTGAACTTTGACCAGGATCCTCCATTTCCACTTGTTCAGCTTCAGGTTCTTTGGTTCCTGCTGTTTGGTGGCGACACCTCATACATCCAATTATAAATAGGGGCAGAGAGCTCAGAGCCAGCATGGCCAGTGCCACTATCTGAAGCGAAAAAGTGTGTTATATCATTTAAAGCATATGACAAAATCTTTGGTACATTTAATTTGATGAATCTCATCTTCATCCACATCAAACATAATTAAATTGTCCCATTGATTCACTCACCTGAGAAGTATTTCGAAAGCCAAAAAATGCCATTTGCTTTTCAGTGATGTTGTTAGAATTGATCAAAGGCTGACACCATGTTGTTGAAGCAGATATATCCGTGTGAACCGTCAGTCCTTCCCAGGAGGTTTTCGCACAGGCAAAGTATTGTCCATCAAAGAGCAGCAGCATGATCCAAACAACAGCTGGAATGATGCAGGTTACCGTGGAGAGCAGACACTTTGTTTTGCATTGTGGGCTTTGAATATAAAACATGAGTGCGCTGGAGAACAGAGCAGGAACCGCAAAATATGCTGCAGAAAACAGCAGGTTCATCGCTGGCTTACAAGGACATGCAAAGTCCATCTCCACGAGTTTCTCAAGTCCCACCATTAAAAAGCCAATAATTGCATTTGAATAAAAAGGTCTCTTCTTCAGCTGTTTTTTCAAGCATGCTATCCATTCCTTGCTCATTGTCGGTGTTGATAAGGTCGAGAGGTGTGCAGACTAAAACTGAAAGTGATTGCTGGCTGACTTTTGTGTCAGCATTCACACCTTTCACAACTTCATATCTCTCTGAGACTCTTCCTGAGAAGCTCTGTGGTTGCGATGGAGAGATTTGACTTTCTGAAACAGTTTCAAGGCTGTGCACTAGTCACTTTAATGGCCCTATATAAATGAGTGGCATAATAATACAATTTGAGTGACTAGAAACTCTGTCATGGAAATTGTAAAATGCTATGTGTTACATATAAGGCCCTGTTAAAGTCAATATCAAATACTTCTATTGATTGACCTGAGTTTGTACATTTTTCTGCAAGATCCTTTGGTGTCATGGATTGAAATTTCAGGAATCTCATAAAGCATTTATGGGTTTTATGGGAGTTATGGCTTTTTAAAAGACTTTTAAACATAAGATTTAAGTTTTTTAACTGATTTTGAATTATGAATAGTTGGAGGGATTATGAAAATGAAAATGATGTTGTCATTTACTCACTTTAATGCCATCTAAACCTGCATGAGTTTTTCCTCTACTGAACACAAAATAAGATATTTTGAGGAAAAACTTATGTTTTTTTCACTGGACAAAACATCTTCTTTGTGTGTTCTGCAGAAGAAAGAAAGTCATGCAGCTTTGTAACAGCACAAGGTTTAGTAAATTATTACAGAATTTTCCTTTTTGGGTGAACTATATCCCATTAAAATCATCATAACAAAGCAGGATCACGCTTCACGTGATTTTCTTGGTTTAAAGCAGTTTTACTCATTAATAATCAAGAACAGATTATTGGATTTCATCAGAAAACTGTGAGTAGTGAGTACCCGGGAGCAAACGTCAAAATGATTAATTACTTTGACCTTTTGACCTTTCCCCTCCCCCACGTAGCCCACTCACGTCGCGACCACCCACGTTGTGTTGACCCCGTGACCCGTTAATGGCATCCATATGCGAAAATCGGCATGCGTGAAATTCCGACGTCAACCTTTGAGTTCCGGGGAGAAAATATGATGTTTGTACAGATGTTTGTACGTGTCCGATGACAGGAGATAAATGAAGTCCTGAGGAATGTTTTGGTCGATTTTTATGGTTCGTTCCCACATCTGGGGGGTTTACCCATCTGGGGTCCGCATGCTCAGGTGTCCGGTTGCTGTCTGTTAAGCTCTCTCTGTATGGGCGATGTGAGAACGATATTGGTTTTAAGGTCAATAATAAGTAGACAATTCTAACAGATCATGAGAACAGATCACAATATGTGTGACCACACATATAATCTGATGACAGTATAAAAAAATAAAAAAAAGAATTTAAATAAAGTATGTGATATGACTAATAATGAAATTGAAAAATAAATCAATAAAGAACGAAATAAAATTACCCTTACATTTTTCTGCGAGAGAAAGTCTTTCTCTTGCAAGCATCACCATTCTTCGAATGAGAGGTTTAAGTTGAAAGAAGAAATCTTTCTTTGAGATCATCTGTATTTTTCTCTCTCTCTCTCTCACACACACACACCTAATAATGAAATTGAAAATAAATCAATAAATAAAAGAAATGTATAAAAAAAATAAATCCTCTTACATTTTTCTGTGAGAAAAAAGTTTTCCTCGTGCAAGGATGATCATTGTCCGCATGCTCAGGTGTCCGGTTTCATTTTTGGACACTCTCTCTCTCACTGTATGGGCGATGTGAGAAAGATATTGGTTTTAAGGTCAATAACAGAATAAGTAGACAATTCTAACAGATCGTGAGAACATATCACAATATGTGTGCGCGCGTACATCTGATATGTTGACTGTTTAAAAAGATTCTCAGCATTATAAAAATAATTTAAATAACACACCTAATAATTAATTGAAAATAACCCTGCTAATAATGAATTAAATCAATAAAAAAATTAGCTTAATTAAAAATGGTCTTACATAAGTGCTAAGAGGTAGATCTTTACACTATATCAACCGTACCTCGAATGAGATGTTAGTTTAAGTTGGAAAAGATCCTCTCTCTCTTTCTCTCACACACACACACACACACACACACACACACACATTTGCTTAGCTATCTAAATGGGAACATTACACAGACTTCTATTGTTTTTTTATCTACAGATAATTATACATTTTACAACCTAACACTAACCCATCGCAGAAAACTTTACATCTTACAAAATAAATAAATAATTGGTGTGATTTATAAGTAATTTTCTCATTTACACTAGTTTTACTCATCGCTAAAAATATAAAAACGTTGTACATTTTACCAGGATCGGGAAAAAAAAAAAATTTTAACAGGCCAAACGATAAGGACTATTGGGGGCCCCGACATGTCATTGTCATGTTTCAGGATCGGAAAAAAAAAAAATTTTAACAGGCCAAACGATAAGGACTATTGGGGGCCCCGACATGTCATTGTCATGTTTATGGAGACTTTACTTAGACAATTCAATTCAATTCAATTCAATTCATGTTTATTTGTATAGCTTTTCACAAAACAAATTGTTGCAAAGCAGTTTCACAGAAAATTAAAGTTTCTACATCAAATTTATATTTATATTATATTAATTCATTTTATACAGTATCATACCCTAAACCTACCATCACAGTAAACTTTCTACATTTTTTATATTTTCAGAAACATCATTTAGTATAATTTATAATTTAAAAAGTTGTTATGATCATGGACAAATTTCGCACAGGTCAATATTCATTTGGAGTATTACTATACATCTGGTTTGCAGGAACACTCCATAGACATAATGATTTTTTTTTTTTTACTGTACACACTGTACACATACCATCACACAAAAAAATTCTGCATATGTTTACATTTTTAATTAAATATTGTTTAAAGTGATCTGAATTATGAACTGAATTTCATCATAAACCACATTTACATTGTAATATCAGTGTAATACCCATGTAATTATACAAATTTGTGTTCTGATAATTAACTAAATGAGAACAGGAACATGTAAGAGGATTTTTTTTTTTATCAATTTCTTTTATTTATTGATTTATTTTCAATTTCATTATTAGGTGTGTGCGTGTGTGTGTGTGAGAGAGAGAAAAATACAGATGATCTCAAAGAAAGATTTCTTCTTTCAACTTAAACCTCTCATTCGAAGAATGGTGATGCTTGCAAGAGAAAGACTTTCTCTCGCAGAAAAATGTAAGGGTAATTTTCTTTCTTTCTTTATTGATTTATTTTTCAATTTCATTACTAGTCATATCACATACTTTATTTAAATTCTTTTTTTATTATATGGTCTGCTGACTGGTCGCGGTGCACCTTCGAGCGGACGCCGCTCCATCACCCTGCAGGCTTTACTATCACTTTTTATCAATTTAAAATTGATACATTTCCTTGCTGACATCCTTGCTGAATATTACTGTTTTTTTTCTTCTGTATTTTTGATTAAATAAATGCAGGCTAGATGAGCGAAAACATTAAAAATAGTAATGTGTCCAAACTTTTGACCGGTATTATTCATTCATTCATTCCTTTTATTTATAAAGCACTTTGCAACTGCACCTGCAGACCAAAGTGCTGTACAATCAACATACAGGTACATACAATACATAAAACACAAACAATCAAAATAAAAACACAGATACTAGCTCAACTCCTTAAAAGCTAATGACAAGAAATTATTTTTAACCCCAGCTTTGAAAACATTTATGGATGTAATCTCTCTAATCTCAGCTGGTAGGCTATTCCAAAGCTCTGGACCTGCAACAGCAAAGGCCTGATCCCCTTTCAGCTTTAAATGAGTTCGTGGGACAGTAAGAAACAACTTATTTGTTGATCTTAAAGACCTAGATGACTGTCGGAAAGTAATCAGCTCAGACACATAAGCAGGAGCCATTCCATGCACTGCCTTGAACACATACAACAGAACCTTATATTTTATCCTGAAACCCACTGGTAGCCATCTGAGTGAGGCCAAGATAGGAGAGATGTGTTGACTTTTCTTAGCACTCACAAGCAGCCTAGCTGCTGCATTCTGAACTAGTTGTAAGCGTGAAATAATGGTCTGACAGGACCCCACATACAAAACATTACAATAGTCCAGACGAGACAATATAAAGGCATTAATAACCTTTTCTAAATCTTTCATCGACAAAATAGGTTTTAATCAAGCAAGAGACCTAATCTAGAAAAAACAGCTCTTAACCACAGTATTAACCTGCTTGTCAAATTTCAAATCTGGATCGAACACAACTCCTAAATTCCTTATTTGGTCATGACAGTAGGCTGACCAAGGACCTAAATAAGTGCCAATGTCTGAGCATCCTCTGGCTCTTACATTTTGACTTTAAATACAAACTTCTTTGCTTTTATTTTTGTAGCTTTTTTAGTAGCCATCTCCAGATGCGATGTCATTAGCTACACGCAAATTCAAAGCATTGCGTCTGGGCACGACCTAGGGCTGCTCGTGAGTGGAACTCCATCCCAACTTACATTACAACTTTTAATACTTGTGCCGCTTTTAAGTTTCACTTAAAGAGGTTGTTTAAATAGAGTCAGCACTGCCAGCATTAATTTTACTGCCATCTTATCTTTTCTGCTCTACCAGTTTGAGATTTTTATGTTATGTATATGGGTTGTTTGGTTTAGTACTGATTGAATGATCAAGGTTAAACTACTGTTACTTTTCTGTATGCTTACATTATCCTTGCCTGTATATCGATATTATTGATACATTGCTTGTCATATTGTCTGACAGTCGGATTGTGTTTGTATGAGTGAGCTGATGTTGATACAGATAAATAAAATAAATAAATAAATACATTAATAAATAAATAAATTCAGTGTCATCAGTTTGCCAAACATTTTACACACCATTTACACGTGGTAGGAAGCAGGTGTACATTTCTTTCGTACCAGCTAACAATTTGAAAATACAAACATATTCATGGATTTGAAAGTTTACGTCAGAATGGCTTTACGAATGATTTACACAAATATTTGTTCTGCTCGTGTTTCATGAATGAGGCCCATAGAGTGTAAGTCATTATATATAGCTCAGCAAAAGGCGGATTCTGGTCGATCATGTCAAAAGCCAGTCTTACTCTCTACTACATATTACTGAAGATGATGAATCGAATGCATCTTTTTTAATCGCGAATGTCCATAAATAAATAGCATGCTATTTGCATTTAGTGTAAAAAAATTCCCCTCACTTGGGCCCCAAGTGCACATGGGCCCCCGGGCCTGTGCCCATAATGCCCATTGGATAATCTGGCCCTGATGTGGAACTCCCACTTCAGGTCCTGAGAGATGGTGGTACACTGTTGTGTGCTGTTCATGTACCTCCAGTCCACGATCATCTCCACTGTTTTGAGCGTGTTGAGCTCCAGGTTGTTATAACTGCACCAGACAGCCAGCTCTTTAACCTCCTGTCTGTAAGCAGACTTCCTGACTATGAAGGTCAGCTATTGATGATTATTAAGAATACCATTATGATGTTGTTTACAATATAGCATCGCTAGCTAGTTAGATTCAAATAGCTTAAAACAGTTACAATAGTGTTTAGTTGTCATCATTTAAATGTACACTTTCACTTCACTTTCACTTTCACTTTCACATGTCTAGGTACTCTCCTGGGATTAGGCTTGGCATATAAATAGCATTAACATTTCAGTGCCAACAGCCTTGTAGTTAGTGCGCCGACATACAGTGCAACTGTGCTCATGGCGACCCAAGTTCGATTCCCACTCCCCTTTCTCCACCCCCAATGTTTTCCTGTCATCTCTATGCTGTCCTGTCTCAATAATGAAAGGCATAGAGAGCCCCTAAATGTAACTTAAAAGAAAATAACATTTAGCAGACACTTTTATCCAAAGCGACTTACAAATGAGGAAAATAGAAGCAAACCAACCAACAAAAGAGCAATAATATGTAAGTGCTGTGACGAGTCCCAGTTAGTATAACGCAGTACACATAGCAAGATTTTTTTTATTATTTTTTTTTATTATAAATATTAAGAAAACAAGTAGATAGAATAGAAAAAGAAACAATAAATTAATTAAATAACATGAAACTGTATGCGAATGCCGCTCTCATTATTTACAGTGTTGCAATTATTTTGTTTCTCAGTTTCTGAACAGAACGAGGCAGGAGAGGTTTCTGTGAGGGTCTCTGAGACACACCACACAACACTTCAAATTAGCTTTACCGGAAGTTTACGAGCTGGCTTATCTTAATGCAGAAGTTCTAAAGAACGCTCCGTGCATTTGGTCAATCGCTACAAATCCTTCAGTTTGACGCACTGCTGTCTTTTCTCATCACCACACAACCCCTTGCTCTTTCTGCTCTTGGATGACTCTACACTCAAGCTAAATGCTTTTCAAAAAATGACTTTACTGACATAAATCCTATAACAACATATATTTTCTCAAAATGAATCCAAACACACAGGGCTTAACTTTTTGCAAATTTACAACATCCACACGTACATCCATCCATCCTATTTCTAAACCGCCTGTATTATGTAGGGTTGAAGGGTTATTGGCGCCAATTCCAGCGTCTTGGGCCCAAGGCAGGGAAATACCCTGGATAGATGGCCAGTCCATCGCAAGGCTAATTTGGCAATAAATATATGTAAAATTAAATAATACAATACTTTTAATGGATTTCTTCTTATTTTACTGATTTACTGATATGTTGTGGCTAGCAGTGTTGGGGAAAGTTACTTACTTAATGCATTACAATATTGCGTTACTCCATAAAAAAGTAACTAATTACGGTACTTAGTTACGCTAGCATATCCATGATTAAATTACACCATGCAAGTGACTTTAATTTAGTTAAACATCACTTCAGTGATTTATTCAAGCTTCAAACACAAATGATCAGCCAATCAGGGCCCTTGAGTAAACAAACAAACAAAAAAATCACGTTTGGCATTACTCCTGTAATGGATATCAGAGACTCAAGTCTTTATGCCATTGGAAAGCTTGTCTCAGTCCAAAAACAAAATGTATATCTATGATTTCATTTCCCTCTAAAAAATCTGCAACACTGGATATTTTTCCCAAAATCATCTTCGCCTGTTCACATTATCCCATTATTAATAATTATCAAAACATGGATGTTAAATTCAGCATGCCCACACCAAGTCAAAATAAAAGTAGTAGGCGTGGCCAGTTTTACTATAAAGCAATATAAAATACAACAAGCTATTTTCATATTTACCAGAAATGGCTGTGTACACACTGATGTCATGACAGGGGTATGTTTTGTTCAATGTGTTTTGGTTCTGTTCTCCCTGTGCTTGTCACTCATTTTTTTCAGTGTGTCTGATTATTGTTTCCATTCACCTGTCCTGTTAATTATCTCATTGGTTCCTGTGTATTTATTCTCCGTTTGGTTCTGTTCTTGGTCTGGTGTCGTATGTACTTTGTGGATGTGACCCCTCTTATTCAAACCTGTATTCTGTGGATTATCATATTAAAGCCTGTTTCTGTGAATTCCTAGTCTTCATGCAGTTAGTATAGCACCCATATGTGACAACTGAAGTAAGACTTGGATTAAAAAAAAAAAGTTAGAGTAAATGTAAGCTGATCTGGCTTTCAAACCACATGCATTTTGCACTTTTTTCAAAAGTAAAATTTGGTGCTAATGAGACATATATGTAAAAATGCATATGGTGCCTGTATTTGTTTTCCTTTCAGCCCAACACTCTTTCCTGCTGTCATATTCTGGGGTGATTTGAGTGCATCTCACTGTGGAAACCAACAGACATATTCTGTGTAAATTAACTGAATATATAAATTTAACAACAATTATTAAAGCACTGTATTTTATGTCATTTTTCATGGTGTGTCAATTTATCTGAAGAGTAAATGAGCCTCCAGTACTGTACCTCTGACATATTTTTTCTCTTAAAATCTTCTTGTTGCAGACTCAGTACTCTAAGCTGCAATAAATTCAATAAACATTTTAAAGCATTGAATTTTTACAGAATATTTCATGGTGTGTTAATTTATTTTCCAGAGTACATTAGTCTCCAGTACTTTACATACCTGTTCTCTGGTGACCTCCAACTCTTTCAGTCTCATTAGAAGCCTTGATTGCCGGATCTCTCTCTCCCCTGCTTCAATTATATAAATAATTATATTATAAAATGATATGCAGTTATATATAATATATACACTGAACAAAATTATAAACGCAACACTACACAGTAGCACAGCATAGTGACTTTATAGTAATTCCATGATGAGTTATTAAACATTATAAAACACATTAAACATAAACTTCATAAAAACAGAAAAATTCGTTTAAAAAAAAAATACATTAAGAAGTGTTGCTTAAAAAAATGTTTGCAAAAATGAGTACACCCCATATTACATAGTTATATTACATAGTACATCCTATATTACATACATATATTACATATTACAAACGTGTAATATGCTAGTACTTAAAGAACAAGAAAGAAACTGTGTATTGTGTGTTGGGAATGAAACTGATATGCACCTCTGATGTCTAAAAGACATCACAACAACTCCTATTTTGTTCAGCAAATGCACGGTTAAACTTCCTTTAACTTGGAGCCGAATTTTTATTTGTATTTTGCAACTTTCCAGAAGATGTACTCATTATTGCAACACAACATGTTATTACTTTGATAAAAAAAAAAAAAAAAAGAAGGTCTCCAGTCTCTACCTCTTTGATTTGTCTGTGCTCTGTGGAAATCCTTCATTTTCTGTTTCAAATCAAATCCTGCATTTTCTGTCTCAGGCCTCTCTGCTGCAATTGAAATGAATTCAGTAATCAGCAATAATTTAAGCACTCTTAGGGCCCTATGATTTCCGCGATGCGGAAAACACGGACGGAATCGCGGAATCCAGTCATAAAAATGGAATTTACTGTTTAACGCAGAACTTTGTCAAAGTTTGGGTGAATTAATCAAAAGTAGGTCATTACACTTAAATCAAATCGCGATACGGACTAGTATCTGTAAATATTAAGCAACAAAAATACAATTTAAATATGAATCCTGCATGTTCTGCGTGTCTCTGGGCCGTATCAGAGTCTCATCTCCCATTCTCTAGATACAGCATGTTTTATTATATTAAAGGAGACATAACACACACACACAGTTTCTGCCAATCTCATGTTAATCTTGAGTAACTATAGAGTACTATTGCATCCTTCATATCTCCGAAGAGTCTTTAGTTTTATCAGATTTATAAAAGATACAGATGTGCCGCTTCTCTACGAAACCAGTCAAGCTCCTGGAGTCGTGCCGTGGGTGGAGCTAAAGAGTCACGAGCACGCGCAGCTTTTGCATAGCGATCATCTGCAAGCTGTGACATCGACAAATAAAACAGGGGACAATAACTTTAGTGACTTAATTTAACTATGGCTAATAAATTAACACGTTGACGGGCTGCTCTTGCTCTGGTTGATGTGTGCACACGCTGTACTGGGAGAAGTGAACCTACAAGGAATTCTGCCCTTTATGACATCATACAGGGCCATGCTCAAAAAAAAAAAAAACCTTTCAGAAACATACGTGTCACGAATCCTGTGCCTGCCCTTGGTTGCTCACCACCAGAGATCACCCGCTCATTACGATGGACTCTTGCACCACACTACTATTGCACTTCACACCGGACTACATTTCCCATCATCCATTGCACTGATTACACACACAGCTGCAACCAATCAAACACCCTACATAAGCCATGGACTTCCTCTTCCTCACGCCGAGTATTGTTAACACATATCGCTACGTTCATTGATAGCTACTTTACGGAGCCTGTCTCTTGATTACCTGTTTCCTAGTCTAGCCTAGTTCTGTCATTGTTTTGCCTTCCTGTGTCTCGATCAGCGCCCGTATTTGGATTACCCTCTTGTCGTGCAGTTCTGGATATTGTTTGCCCCTCGCCTGGACTCTAGCCAGTGTTTGGATTATTCTCTCGCCTAGCCCTCTGGATACTGTTCGCCGCTGTGCTGACTCTCGCCCATCTTTGGAACATTCTCTTGTCTTGCCCAGCTCATATCTGTCTGCTGTATTTTGACCCGTGCCTGTTAATGACCAAGCCTTTGTTTAATTAAATGCCTGCAAATGGATCCGTACGTCTCTCAGTCTGTTCACTCCGTAACAATACGAACCCTGACGGAGTGTATTTGGCACCGAAATACTCCATCATACCAACTTGTTTTTTGTTTGTTCTCATGTTTAGCATGATAAACCAACTATTTAACAGTGTAAATAACTCAGAATGCATGAAATAGCATTACCCCCCCCCCTTTAAAAGTTTACCTTTACCAGATATCTTTTCAATCTCCTGTCTGCAAAAATCCTCCAGTTTTTGTCTCAGCTGAGAGACTGATTGTCCTACATCATCATAGGAACTGAAAGTTATGCTGGGAACATCTGGAGATCCAGGAGGGCCAGAGAGAGATGGAAAACTCTACACAGACACAAAGACAAACAACCAGAGAATAAATTTGGCATAGAAGAAATTAAACACTGTTTACTAAAATAAGTAAGCTCTCTGTAATGAAATGACTACAGGTCATGGTGCTACCCAGTGGTTGAATTGTAAGAAAATTTCATAGGGGATGGTGGTCAAGTATTTCTTTGTTTGGTGCGGGGGGTCCTGTAGCTAACTTTACACAATGAATACAAAATTTGTCTAATTTTTAAACACGTAATTTTTTTTTTTTTTTTTTTTTACAAATCTTTATTTAAGGAACTATTATTTATAAGCTGTTTTCCTTGTGGGGCCTTACGAAATGGCCCCACAATGTCAAAAATTGAAAGTTTTACTGTCTTTGTGGGGGCATTTGGTCCTCACAATGTAGGTTGCCAAACAACCTAAATAATGCCTTCTGAGGGCATTGAAATGTTTATAGTCTAATCATTTTCAACAGATTTCTTTCCAATAAAAATAACTCTATAGTTCTGGTCCTTGATTATGCTTGGTTGAGTTAAATTACTCAAGAAACACATACCTGTGACCTCATTACATTGGTATTACTGTGCCATTACTGGTGAGCGATAATGACAAAAATGATATCTCAATATCTTTGGTGATTTTTGTTGATAACGATAACTAAACAATATTTTGCCGACTGTGTTTTTGTGCTGGTACAGGCCTGTCATGGATAAATAAATGACATTAAAACCACCAGTAGGTGGCAGCAAGTCCCTCACTTGGGGTCTTTGTACTTGACCACTTGTCTACTTACAAGACGTATTTCCTGTATTTGGCCCAAGTGTTCAAGTGGGCGTGAAAACCACAAGTGTGTGTAGAACTGTTCATTAAAACTGCAAGTGCTTACAGAGCTTTACTTTGATTTTTAATACTTTGCATTTTAAAACTTTTAAATGTCTGTTTAGTAGTCTCTATAACAGACGACACAATTTAGTGTGTGTTAAGGGCACTGCACTTTGCTGTTTTTAAGGGACGTTAAATTATTATACGTAGAGAATTGTAATATTTCATTTGCATGATAAGTTTTACATAATACACAACATAATTAATCTAAAGGACATGGTAAGGGGGGATGATGGTTTTACAGAGGGGATGCTTTTTGTCTTTTTTTTTTCAACAATGGGGACGCCATCCCCCCGCATCCCCCCTCAAATTGAGCCCTGGTGCTACCTGAAGGAAATGGATGTGATCACGTGTGTCTGAAAGCTGCTCCAGCTCAGCGTTTCTCTTCCTCAGATCATCAATCTCCTGCTCCAGTCGCTCCATGAGTCCTTCAGCTCGACTCACGGCAGTCTTTTCTCGAACTCTGATCATCTGTGTGACCTCAGAGCGTCTTCTCTCAATGGAGCTGATGAGTTCAGTAAAGATCCTTTCACTGCTCTCCACTGCTGTCTGTGCAGAGCGCTGTAGGACACACATTACAATCAGCTGCTCACAGAATCTGCTGTGCTTCAGTCTGACTGAAAATCACCCTCAATAACCAACTGAAGAACAGTCTTAACTAAACCAGCGATGCTGCTTCTCCTCAAAACTCACCTTGTGAGTCTCCACAGCCTCTTTCAGCTCCTGAAGCTTCTTCTCTCGCTCCTGGATTTGCTGCTGGAATTCTCTCCGTGTCTCATCTAATTGTCTCTGTATTGGACAAAACAACAGCACATCACAGAAAAATTAGTAAAACTGAAAGTACAAAATGTTTCTGAGTGACTCCTGCCTTTGTGTTTTAATTTCAGAGAACTGGATAATCTTAGCGTCTCTCAGTCTGTACCTGCTTCTCTGTTCTCTCTGCTGCAGTTGATACAGTCTCATGATTTTTGTGTTCATCCACCATACAGAGCACACATATACAACTCTGGTCAGTACGGCAGTAAATTTCCAGTAGTTTCTCATGTTTACAGCAGATCATCTCCTGAAGTTGTCCAGTGGCATCCATTAGATTGTGTCTCTTTCCTTTGAAGAGATTCTCATGTTGTTGAAGGTGATTTTGACAGAAAGAGTTCAGACACACCAGACAGGACTTGATGGCTTTGTGTTTTCTTCCAGTACAAATGTCGCACTCCACATCTCCAGGTCCTGCAGGAACAGCAGTTTGGAGTTCAGTCTTCTTCAGTTGCTCCACCACTTCAGCCAGCATGGTGCTTTTATTTAAAGCAGGTCTTGGACTGAAGGTCTGTCGGCACTGAGGGCAGCTGTAGACTCTCTTCTGATCCTCTTGATCCCAGCAGTTTGTAATGCAGCTCTTACAGTAACTGTGTCCACAGGGAATAGTCACTGGATCCTTCAGCAAATCCAGACACACTGGACAGCTGAATTTATCCTGAGAAAACGTGGCTTCAGCCATTTCACTGCATGCACACACGGAGACACAACACAGTTGAACAGCACTTAAGTTTCATTTTCCTTGAAGTGGAGAGTTGATGTAATTTCCTGGTTCTGTGTGAGAGGCGTGAGCAAAACAGGTGTGTCTGTGAAGTGAATTAAACTTGCCCTATCGTTCATAATACTAAGGTCCACTAGATAGAAGTCTCCTAAAGAAATACAGATGAAGTGAGCATAATGCTGCACTATATTGAACTTAAACACACAAACACCTCGAACTTTTCATGCATTTTATGTAGACTATTTACATTATAGACTAATGGTTTTCAAGGAAGAGAAATGTTGCAGTTAATTGTGGAAAAATGTGACAGATGGACTTGTTTGATCAATTATACACCTCAATTTTTATGATATACAAGTCTGTGTATATTTCAAATGAATGGGGTATAGAGTTTATTTCTTTATTTTATAAGGGGCTCTAATGGATTTGAAAGAAAATGGAAAATGTCAGGAAAAATAGATTTAGATTTAAGATTCAAGATTAACATACATAATATATCTAAACATACATGCTTGTTTAGTTAAATCTGGTAAGATTTAATCGTTTTTTTTTGTAGTAATTTGATGTTCATTCAGCACAAAGTTATGCAAAACAATACAGGAAGATAGTTTTTTCTTCTTCCTGTTATCAATGCCTCACACTCCATCCCAGGAGGTGGCGGAATCTGCTCCTAAAGCTGGTTTGCACCGCCATTAAATAAACACAGAAGCAGCGAGCAACGGTTTCAGAAAAGAAACATGGCGGCGATGGAGTGTAGCATTTCTGTTGAAGTTTGACTGAACGTCTCTCCGCTGTTTCATTAACTGAGCTGTGTGAGATATTTTCTCGCCGGCGTCAAGAAGTAGTTTTACTGCAAGATGTTCGTGGCGAAGAGCATCGCAGCGGATCATAAAGATCTGATTCACGATGTTTCTTATGACTTTCACGGTCGGAGGATGGCGACCTGCTCCAGTGATCAGAGCGTCAAGGCAAGAGATCCCTGTCTGTGTAATCACATAAACCATAAACCCAGACAGCACTGAACCCTCTGACACCCAATTACCATCTGTGAGGGCGGTTCAGAAAGTTTTGAGACACGACCTGAGGTTTAAATGGGCAGAGACCTTTTTAGAAAGGCCTTGCTGTGCATCAGTTTGTGAATCTCTTCCAGCTGCAGTTTAATTCAGCTATTATAGTGTTTTGAGTCTTGAAGAATTAATACTTGGTGTCTTGTGGTTCTTAAGCTTGTGTGCCTGATTGTTCCCTATTTTAATGACAATCATTCTGGCTTTTTTTCTTTTCTAAACTAGGTCTGGGACAAAGGGGACGATGGAGAGTGGCGTTGTACTGCTAGCTGGAAGGTACGAGTTATTTCTGTTATGTTCTTTAGTTATAAATCTCCATCTAACCCTAAAATGCATAGCTTTAAAATTCAAAATGTCGGGTACAATAGGTGCATATTTACATTTGGGCAATTTTGGTAGTTTAGAATTTGCGTGTATATATAATTTTATAATAATAAATCATTTTTTAATAAATTAATATTTTTTAAATAACTTTTAATGGTAACACTTTATAATAAGTTTCATTAATAAATAATTAACACATTATATAATGCTTAATGGATCATTAGTTGTATATTCAAAGAGTTAGAAACGTGAGATAATGTGCTTGTTAATGTTTGCTTAATAAACATTAGATTGTTCAAACAAATCATTATTTTATGTAAGTTAAAATGCTTACAAATGTCATTAAACTTTCAATTCCATATAATCAAGTACTTGTTGAAAATCTACAAATGATTTCAACAGATGTTATCAAATGATTAAAAGCTTGTGTTAACGCACAACACTTCTGCTGCTATTGATACAGTAAGGTTATACTGTAAAAAAAAAAATCCGTAAAAAAACGGCAGCTGTGGTTGCCGTAATTTTACCGTAAAAAATACGGTAGCAACATTTTAGGTTTTTACTTAAATTTACAGTTAAATACCGTAATTTCATTAACTGATATAATGTTAATATACCAACCTATTGAAGTACTGACATCTGTTTTGTACCTTTGTAATACACTGATAACCACCAAATGCAGGTGGTGACGGGTTTGGTGGCATGGGTAGGTTTAAAGGTTGGTTAAAGGGTCAACAGTGTACAGAGGTCAGTTTGATTATTATAAGGGAACACAGTTCAATCTGTTTATTTTATATTGTTTTGTTAAATGAACAAGTATTTTCTTTAAAAAATGATTTGTTTTCCCCTGTTTATTTATGATTCAAGGAATATCCAGTTTAATGATATATTGAAGAGTAGTATACTAATGTGAGTGTTGAGCCAATAAAAAATGTTTTTGCACCAAAATTACAATCTCTTATGTCTTCAGCAAGCATTTAGCTAAACATAACCACCCACCCTTTACACAAACCTTGTTACATTAAAAGTCCAATGCCCATAAAGATACTAAATGATTAGTAATCATTTATAAACATTTGCAAATGATGAACAGTTTCCACATTAGATTGGGTACTGCGAAAACACGAACAAATAACTAATAGATTAAAATAGAGATATAAATAGAGGTCTACACAACAAACAAAGACCAACAAATGAAGATCATATGAACTGAAAGTTTACTGACATTTGTAAGCATTTGAGTTTACATGAAATAATCATATGTTAATCATTAGGTGATGTTTAGTAAGTTCATCAGTAAACATTAACAAGAACATTATCTCATATTTCTAGCTATGTGAATATATATTAACTAATGATCTGTTAAGCATTATATAATGTTTGTTCATGATTTATAAATGAAAGTTATTATAAAGAGTTACCCTTTTAATAAATAAAAATGAAACGAAATGTAATTAGTTTTATCTTAATGGAGGACATTTTTGATGGATGTGTTTTAGGGCTGTATTCTTTCTGAGTTGTGTCTGTCTCTCTGTCTGTAGACTCACAGTGGATCCGTGTGGAGGGTGACATGGGCGCATCCTGAGTTTGGTCAGGTGTTGGCGTCTTGTTCCTTTGACCGCACTGCGGCTGTATGGGAGGAGATCGTAGGTGAATCCAATGACAAACAACGGGGACAAAGTCACTGGGTGCGTAAAATGTATTTTATTCAGAGTTTAGTACTGTTGTCACAATATGGGAATTTCGAACTTCCATACAGTACCTTGACAAATACTGATAATAGCGTTTTTGATACCACAGGCAACAATTGCTATGACATAAAGGGCATAAAATTAGAAAAGTATCTAATTTAATTTATTTTTGACCCTAATCAGACTAATTTCTTATCAACTGAAACTGTTGCCTTAAAGCTCTGAGTGGGATTATATACAATAATAGTCATAATATATTATTATTATTGTTATTATATTAAGACAGAACTATGTTATACAACTGCTCTGTAAAATAAAAAAATGAATGTTTCATAAGTATATTAAAGGGGTCATATGATGCAATTCAATTTTTCCTTTCTCTTTGGAGTGTTACAAGCTCTTGGTGCATAAAGAAGATCTGTAAAGTTGCAAAGACTAAAGTCTCAAATCCAAAGAGATATTCTTTATAAAAGTTAAGAGTCAGCCACACCCCCCTAAAACGGCTCGTTCTAACACGCCCCCACATGTCTACCTCACTATGTGGGAAGATTTGCATAACGCCGCCCCAATGTTCACGCAAAGAAAGAAGGCGTAACTTTTATTCTCGCTGTAGTATTGTTGACGCTGCAGCCATGTCGTGAAGGCACTGTGTGTTTCGTTGTGAAAGCGAAACTACTTTGTTTGGTCTTCCAAAAGAGGACGATATCCGCTTCGTCATGCCTGGAGCTGATCCGTGCTGGTCGCTGAGGGAATACTTCAACTTTCACCGTGGACGAAGCGGAGTCCAGCCCGGGGTCCGGCACATGTGGTTGCCGCTCTTTCGTCGGATCCGCCGCCTCCGCTCACTCTAGCCCGGCCTCAGCGCACGCTAAGCCGGGGCTGAGTTTATAAAGCCCTGCACATAACATGTTGGGAAAAAAAATATTGTAATTTGTAGCCTCAAATTAAGAATTTGTTTCCCATTAATTATTTTGTTCACTTATTTTAGTTTAATCGTGGCCAAAAATTAAGAATTTGCTCATCTTAGTAAATTGTGGCCACGCTGCACTAATTTATTGCCTTGTTTTAGTAAGCTGTGGAGGGAGCGAATTAATATGAAGGAACAAATTCTTAATTTGTGGCCATGAACTAAAATGAAGGAATGAATTAATAAAAGGAGGGAACGGATTCTTAATTCATAGCTGCCATTTAACCAAAACAAGGGAACGAATATTAAATCATGGCCGTAGTCAACTAAAATGAGGTAACAAATAAAAAAAAACAAGGGAAAACCGCAGGGTAAACAAACACAGCTGGTATCAGTGTATTGATACTGTGGAAAATGAGTATTAAAACGATTTCAGTCTTGATGTGTAATGAAAAATCATTAGAATGTCACTGTGTTTTGCGGAAAGAAATAAAAACCAAATGTATGTGCACGGCAGATGCAGTGTCATTTGTTCTGTTAATTTCTGTTGTGCCTGTACAGATCAAGAGAACCACACTGGTGGACAGCCGGACGTCCGTGACCGATGTCAAGTTTGCGCCGAAGCACATGGGCCTGATGCTGACCACCTGCTCTGCAGACGGCGTGGTGCGCATCTACGAGGCCCCTGATGTGATGAACCTCAGCCAGTGGTCACTGCAGCACGAGATCTCCTGCAAGCTCTCCTGCTCCTGCATCTCCTGGAACCCCTCCAGGTCTGAGCGCCGTCTACACAGTCACATATCAGTATGAAAGATGCACTCTTGATCGTCACAACTGTTTGTTCTGCCCTTTAGTTCTCGAGCTCATCCTCCAATGATAGCCGTGGGCAGTGACGACAGCAACGTCACATACAGTGGCAAAGTGCAGATCTATGAGTATAATGAAAATACAAGGTATGGACTTCACTCCATGCATCAGTTCCTATTTTGCCTGTTATGGATTATAAGCATGTTTCTAAAGGGTTTATGCTGACCTACAGGAAGTATGCCAAAGCAGAGACGCTGATGACTGTGACTGACCCGGTACACGACATCACCTTTGCTCCTAATCTGGGGAGATCCTTCCATGTGCTGGCCATAGCCACCAAAGACGTCCGCATTTTCAAACTCGTACCTTTGAGGTAAGTAGGATATTAAATGTGTTATTTCAGCCCAAAATAAACTGTAGATCCCACTTTTTTTCCGGGCCACAGTTGGTTGATCATGTACAATGCTTGCATGCTATTTGTCAAACAATTTTCCGGTTATTACCTTCAGCAAGTATGAAAACAATAGGAAAGCAAAGCCAAAACCTGAACGTTTTAGAAATCCTGACCAGGATGTGTCAAAGAAAAAGAGGACACATGGTCTCCCGACGGGGATGGGCAACTGGAGGGCCACTGTCCTGCAGAGTTCAGCTCCAGCCCTAATCAAACACACCTGCCTGTAGCTTTCTAGTGATCTTGAAGACATTGATTAGCTGGTTCAGGTTCAACTCTGCAGGACAGTGGCCCTCCAGGACCGAAGTTGCCCATCTCTGCCCTACAGACATGAGTTTAGTTCTTCTGCAGAATGTCTAAAAAAACACACACACAAAAAAAACACGTACACATTAAAAGAAAGGGTCCAAGCCATTTTCTAGGTACTTGGAACCTAGTAAGGAGTAGGACTGCATGATCAATTTTGCGATGAGACATGATTTTCAAATCATGAAGGCTGTGATTTATTTAAATGAATACACTGCCATTTCAGAGTGAAACACGGCACTGTGTTCATGTACATGCTGGCAGCTCATGATTGGGTGTTTGTTTTCATGCAGCTTTGTTCATTTACTGTGAATTGAGCCTCTGAAACTCTGTATTACAAGCTGCACGTGTGTAATTGAACACAGTGCCACGGCTCATTCTGAAACCTGCAGCACATTTATTTTTTATGTTTTTGCTGGCAAACCACCTAAATAAAAGCTTGCTTTATGTTTGAAAATAAAGAAGTTATTAATTTTACAATACTAAGCCTATAGAATAAATTACATTGATTAAATACGCTTTTTTTTTTTTTTTTTTTTTTTTTCTGTATTCCATTTTAATGGTTTAATCAAAAACATATCTAATTAATTGAATTCAT
>NW_015637000.1:981730-987386 GCF_001515625.1 Sinocyclocheilus rhinocerous
TTTTTTTTTTTTTTTTTGACCGTACAATAATATTATTACAAGCTTTTTTGGGCATAAAACAAAATAAGTATTTTAAATGATCAAACTAAGAATTATTCAAACTAAGTAGTATAGTTATATTGAATGGGCCAAAAACAGTGTGAATGTGGCCTATGGAGACTTAAAACTAAAAAAAATATTCAACTCCGTTTGCTCTGTAAAAAATAATTTTCAGCTTTTTTTAATTTTCAAAAAGCAAATATTTTAAATTTCCCAACATATAGAGCTATTCAGCTCACCTGTTGAAAATCCCTGTCTTTTTAAATAAAATCTGTATTCACAATGTATATCTCAGGAAAAATATCACAAAATAAAATATCAAGCAAAATAAAACAGAACATCACAATGTCAGTTTTTACAATATACTGTGCAGCGCTAGTAAGTGCCTCCCACCAGTAACCTCGCGTCATGGTGCTGAGTTTTACATGTAATCATGTTTTCCTTGGACTCTGCGCATGTTGTCGGTGTAGTTGATTTGTGTGTGTGTGTGTGTGTTTCTGACAGGAGAGAGAGCGCCAACAGCTCTGGTCCCACTAAGTTTGAGGTGCAGGTGATGGCTCAGTTTGACAGTCATAACTCTCAGGTGTGGCGCGTGAGCTGGAACATCACCAGCACTCTGCTGGCCTCCTCTGGAGACGACGGCTGTGTGCGGCTCTGGAAAGGTCAGCCGTCAGCCCAGTCTGCTTCCTGCTGGGGCAACGACAAGTCGCAGTGATAGCTCTTTATCATTGCCTATTCAGATATTCTCTTTAAAGACCAACTCTTTTTTTAAATATTGTTTTTAATTAATTATTTGAATTAATTATTTTAAAATATTAAAAAATTAATTTAAACATTTGAAACCGTTTTATTTATGATGACAACTAAGACTACAGCACTGCACAGACAGGGAAAATAATATGAATTGATAATATCCCAACCTGATATGTTTCATGAAATAAATCACATTATGTAACTTGTGCTGTGAATGCCGTTTCGTCTCATCTGCAGCTAATTACATGGACAACTGGAAGTGCACAGGGATCCTGAGAGGAGACGGCAGCCCAGTGAACGGCTCTGGACATGCTGCGGCTCTGAGCGCGGTGGGCGTCCCTGGAGCCGCTCAGATGCTTGTTGGGGCCACTTCTGCTGGCAGGTATGTGACAGTGCTGTGATGTAGGGATGAGAAGTAAGGGTGCGCTCAAGCCATTTTGGAACAATTGTCTTTAAGAGTTGAATGGCACCCTCAAATTGATAATTGTGAAGCTCTGGATTTTATTTGAGCCCTAAGTTTCAGTGACAGACACTGAGGATGCATCGTCTGTAGTTGACAAAGTTTTTGAAATATGCAAAATGAAATAAAATATGATGGTATTGTACAATTATGATTGAGTTAGAATGATTCAGTTTACAGCACCTTCATAAACTGAATAAAAACATAAAACAGATCCACATTTTTTATTCATTTTGTAGTTAAATTAAAAAAAAGATTTTTTTTGTAGAGAAGGTACCTTGCTCCACAGTGATTTGAATGCAACTGATGTCGTAATCACAACTTCCCAACTCTTAAATTAACTTCTCAGGAGGATTTCAGTGCAGTATATGACCCTCAATATAGTTGTTTTTGAGGTAACACTTCAGAATAGGGAACACTATTCACTATTAACTAGTTGCTCGCTATCATGCATATTGGCTGTTTTTAGTATTTATAAAGCACATATTAATGCATGACCATAATCTAGATCACTTAAAACCTACCCAATACCTAAACATAACTACAACTACCTTATTTGCTATCAATAAGCAGCAAATTAGGAGTTTATTGAGGGAAAACTCTTTTAATAATAGTGAAAATGTGTTCCCTAATCTGAAGTGTTAGCATTTTTGCTTGAAATTCAAATACTAAACAGTTTACTTATTAAGTAACCATATGATATTGGATAGAATTTGGATAAATATGAATAGGTCTGGTATAATCTTTACATTTTTAAATAAAAATGCAAAAAAAAAAATGTATTAAAAAAATTATGTATGATTTTTTGGGGGGAACTGACAGAAGTAACAGAATTAATTATTTATTTTGTTGCATTTGTCTGCATTTGCATTTTCAGGTTTGTGGTTTATGCATAAATATGTCTTATTTTTAACAGAAAAATAGCTCAGCTGATGCCAGGCTAACAGCATAACGTGCTGATTGGCTGTTTGCTGCATGCACAGGATTGGACCGAGACCTCATTGACCCTCCCCTGCACAGTGTGACACCTGAACACTCGTCTAGCTACTAATCCGACAGAAGCGTGTGCTGACTGCACGGTCGGTTGTGTGGCTGTTAGAGGAACTGTGCCTCTGTGTGTGTGTGTGTGTGTGTGTGTGTGTTGTGTTCAGTGGTACTTACCTGACCATGAGCTTTTTTTTTGTATTATTGAACAAATTACACTAAACTTGATTCCCATCAATACTGACATACTTATTAATTGTTGTGATATGATGCAGTATTACTCATTTGAATACATTTAGGTCATTTTTCATGAGTTTCAAACATTATTGTCTGCACTTGTCAGCATTTGTATTGACCATGTTAGAAACCTGTTGTAGATGCATTTAAAGGAACAGTGCACCAAAAATCAAAATTATATCGTTTACTCGCCTTCAAGAGTTCCAGAGCTTGTTTCTTCTGTGAAGCACAAAAGGAGATGTTTTAAAACCCCTCATTTATCAAAAACCTATTTGCATTTGGAGCAACTTGAAGGTGGGTAAATTTGGCAACTTTGGTTTCTGGGTGAACTATTCCTTTAACTCCGGCTCCCAGAGAACACTCCACATATTTGTGCTGTTGTTTTGAAGCTGCTGGCATGTGTTGTGTTGTGTGGACAGTAGAGGGAGACAATGTATCTTTCAGCCCGGTTTTGCCCAAATTGCTCTGTCTCCAAATATCCCCTTGGAATAACTAACACGTTACATTTAATTCATTAGACTAACTGAATGACCAGATTACATTAACTCTTCTATGATGTAGGCACAGATTGCTTTAAGCTTTTTGCTTTGCTAAATCCTAGTAGTCAATAATGAAACATTTGATATGCCAAACAATATCTTTCTGGGTTAATGAACGATCACCAAAAGTTTGTGTCAAAATTCAGGATTTTGGTGCATGAATAATGAACCATAAATCAAAGGCTGGAACCCGATCATTGATGCCATATATATTGGGGATCTTGAGATGCTTGTTCTCCTTCATGACAGGAACTCAGCACATTCTTTATAGTGGTACCACTTGAAATGGGAATTCAAAAGGAGAAAATCTAAGCAGATTTATAAATGAATGCAACTTTTATGAGTGTATGTTTTTCTAAAATAAAGTTTGTTTTTCAGTTCTGAGTTATGCAATAAAAACCTCTCTGAGGTTTGTCTGAATTGTGTTTGTCCTCATTCAAGGAGACCTTGCAAGAGGAATGTGTTGGTCTGAAAAGACATTAAAAATAAATAAAAAATAAAACCTTATCCTTTTTGTAATGTTACCGTGAACAAAATCCTGATTCAGTCCCACTCAGCTCTTGACCCCTGTAAATTATCAAGGACAAACTAATTGTGCAAAACTTGTTACACAAATCATAGTGTAGGCTAAAACATTCAATGCTGCAGTTTTTTAATTAAAAGTTATCAAACAAGTTTTTTCTTTATTTTCTGCGTAATAAAAGTTGATCAGCCACTAAAAAACATTTATTCCCAAATTAGCAAGTCCTTATACTTACAGTCGACTTAATTAACCTAACTAAAATAGTTTTAATTCAGTTTTTTTCTTAATTTTAATGTCTAGTGGTGGAAAATAAAATCACAGAAATCTAGTTTGCAGGCTAACTACAAATTTTGGTGGATATAACACTTTAGGAAATGCCATTCCCTATTAATTAGTTGCTTATTAGCATGCATCATATTAGCATATTATCTGTTTATTAGTATGTATAAAGCACATATTAATGTCTTATTCTGCATGACCATAAGTAAAGACAATGTATGGATTGGCTCTAAGCCAGAGCGATGTTCCGTCATGAACAATGCTGTCCGACTAATTCAACAATAATTGAGCAATTTGATAAAGCACGTATTGTCATTCATTTCAACACTATGCTTGCTTAGTCCTGTCACCTCACAGCAATGTGTTTCCATAATACAAAGACATGCTCATTTGACAAATTGAGGATTCTACATTGTTCATATTTGGTATATATTGCATGCTGGGATACATTCCAGTACTTTCAGACCCTTTTCTACATGTTCTGCTTTTTCTATTCAACTGTCTCTCTCACACACTCCAAATAAATGCACATTCTGATCAGATAGCATATGACCAATATTTTAAGATGGTTGTATGCCATATAAGTGTGTTTGTTAAAGTTGATTGGGGGGATTTTGAGCTTGTAAAAAATATGTGTGCTTTTCTCATCTCTGTTCACAATATCCTTTGTAAAGCAGTTCGGATCTGGTGTGTGGGCAGAGGCCTGAAAGTTTCAACCTGGAGAGCAGTGCAGCTTTGTACTCTTTAAAAGCAGATAGGCATTGTTTGACGTAATGAAAGCAGTTTGCGGTATTTGTGTTCAGAATGGCAGTGTGTAAAATTACACCTAAATATAAAACTAATAAGATTTACTTTAAAATTACAAAGAAGAATATTAAATTGTTAGTTAGACATAAACCTTTAATACAATGAGCTACATATGTAATTACAGATTATTTTTTGTTATTTTACGTAAATTTGTACGTAATTTAAGAAAACAGAAAAAAACACTGTATAAATAATACAGTAATTTTCCTGTATAAAAAAAACGAGAATTACTATAATTTGTCATTAATGGAATAATACTTGAAACAACAGTCAAGTTGTTAATTTACAGATATTGTTTGTAAATTTACAGAGTTTTGGATATCATTTAAAATAACAAAACTACTGTAAAAATTTTAGTGTAAATTTCCGTAAAAATAGGACTTTTTTTTTATTTATTTTTTTTACAGTGCTTTCTAGATGCCTTAATCTGACCCAATACCAAAACTACTAACAACTATTTTACTAACTATCAAAGCAGCAAATTAGGAGTTTATACTGAGGGAAAACTCTTAGTTAATAGTGAATATGTGTTCCCTAATCTAAAGTGTTACCAAATTATGTCCCACATTTTGGTTAATGAAATTATAAAAATTCTAGAAAATTACTAAATCAATTATTCAATCAATCATATAAATTTCAGTTTGAGCTCCCCCTAAGGTTGATAATCAAAAAAATTTCTTTCAAAAAGTTTCTTCGTTTAAAGTTTCTTTAAATTCTCTTGCCTTCTTTTTCTTTAAAAAATAAGGACCTCCTTATTTAGGTCCTACCCTATAGGCTTCTATTGTAAACGCATGACTATAAACATGATAGTAGTTTTTACAAACTGAAGTAGGAGTTGAAATGATCTTTTGTGGTACCTGACATCATGCCACACATGCTGTTGCCATCGGCGGAGGGTGAACCAACTCCAGGGTAAGGCTAAAAGCAGCCAAATGTATTAAACATCATAAACCCCTCTTTTTAGGCAAGAACCAGACATGGGTGTCATGTAGGCTAAAAAAAATGTTTAATGGGACTGAATTTGTATTTAACGTG
>NW_015637000.1:987996-990496 GCF_001515625.1 Sinocyclocheilus rhinocerous
ATCTCTTACTTACATTGTACGTACATCTGCGCTTTGTTGTTTATGATGAGAGAATTCGCAAGAGTCCGGAATTCAGGTAGCGAACGCCCGCGCACTCAACAAAACTGATGAGTTTGAACGATGACTCATCTGAACGCTTCTGATTGGCCATTGCATTTCTAAGCTCAACAGAATTGTGTGTGATTGGTTCAAATGCGTAACACTGTAAAAACGCCTAAAATGAAATAAGGTGCAACATGAGCAGATCTTAATTTAATGCCGCAATCGACACTGTCTATTCATATTCACTTTGTTAGCAACAGACTTAATAGATTTAATTTGTTAGTGCAGGGGCATTTTTGTCCAATTTAGTGCCATTTTTGCCCCAAGTCCCCATGGCCACACTATGCCTTACACACTATGGCTGTTGATTAACTTTTCATTGCATTGAAACCGAAGCATTCCTTTAAAGGGGTCATATGATGTTGCTAAAAAGAACATTATTTGGTGTATTTGGTGTAATGAAATGTGCCTCCTGTTACCTTGTGTTCAGCCTTTATTTGCTTCCTAGTTTTTCCTCACTGACCGTTTTTCCATCATCTCTCTGTGTGTTGGTGGTGTGTCTCGTTTGTGTTTGTTCGGCTTCATTCCTCCAGGTACTTCTTCCCTCATTTGGACTCCCCCAGAGCGGGATCTCGCCTGGCCCACCTCCTGCCTCCCTCCTCTCTCATCGAGCAAATGTATGAGCCTGATCCGTCCCACGCTCCTCAGGTACTTCAGCGACACACGGCCAGCGAACATGACTGAGTGAATGAACATCACACTAATCGGCTTTTCTATGGTTCTTCACATTTGGTGTGTATAATTTGTGTCATCAAATGTGTTCGCTTTTTTGGTTATTTAATTTTCTTTATTAACATTATCAAAATGGTCTTTGTTATGTCCAGATTATAGTTTACTCTAAAAAAGAAATTATGATAAATTACTATTTAACTATTTTTGTCATTGATTTACTGCTATATTTTTGAATTTGTTAAAGTAAAAAATACTGTTATGAAATGTTTTTAGTTAAATAATTATAAATTAAGGGTAGTATTTTTTTGTATGGCTGTATTAAGAATTTTTTTTCTTTTTTTAAATTTATTTTTGAGGAAAATTATCCTTGCTTTATGAAATGTTACAATGTAAAAAAAATCATAACAGTCCTAAACCAGACTGAATTTTTTATTAAGAGAAGTACAATTTCTTATTTCTTTTCTTTTGATTTTGATGTAAAATATGACTGGACCTGAGCTTCACACTCTGAAACTTTTTACACAATGTCACATTAAAACAAAACAAAACAAAAAAACTCTAGAAAAGTAATTTTGCACCATGCATTTTGTTAGATTAAAATGATGTGTTAGGTAAACATTCAATCAATCAAAAAAAAACAAAAAAAAACAATCATGTACTAAAAAAGATTAAATATTTGTTTACCTGCATGTCATGTGACCTTTAACCTGCAAATGTGTTACTTAATTATGAACTTGTTACCTTAATCTCAGGGGTATTTCAAGTGAAGAGGTCCCTGCATTACATAAGAAATAACACGAATGTGTGCATTTTAATGTGTTAGAAAGACAAAAGCCTTCCAAAGACATAGTAATACATACTATGATAATGTGATAACACTGAGTGATAATTCAAATCAAAATTAATGTGTTCATCAGTAGTTGATACAATGTTGAAATGTTGAGAAAACACTTCTTAAAACTGAAATGATTTTTGTAAATCCAGTGGTCAAATGCTGTGTGGCTTCTCATTTTTCTGTGTAATTAAAGCCACCTGACTAAGGACTGGTCTTTGTGTGAATGTCCACAAAACTGGAAGACTTCCTGAGTGTATATAAGCAGTAGGCTATTTAAGAAAGATATAATCAATAATCAAGTATTAGGGAGAATCAATAAATGAAGAATAATTTATTGCTATTACATGAATAATATGTAATTATGTAATCAATAAAAAAGTAACTGTCTGATTACGAGTATTTTAAAATGTAATTTAATCAAACAAGTATATGTATATATTATTTTCTTTGGCCAAATTAGATGACCAAACCAAGGCAAAAAAATGAAGTTCCGATCAGATCAAACACTTTGAGTCAAAGTAGTTGTGGGCTGATTTTTTTCTCCTCTGTGTCTGTGGCAGATGTAAGTGATCAGGGCTTTGGCCCTCAGGCTGCTGAGAGTGTGTTAATCAGGAGAACATACAGAATCATGGACTAATTACACACCTGCCAACCCTGTGGCCATGTCTGAATTGGGCTGGCATGGACTCTCTCAAACAGAACCACACAGTAATGGCAAACACACTTGTTAAATCCTTGCCAGAGGGTTCAGGCTCTTTTTGGTAAATGACTCTTTTAAGAGGGTGAAATGACACAAGCCCTCCTCTCACATTAGCACCTCCCTCTCCACTAGCCCCACGCCTTCCTGCTGCTGTCTCATCCCTCCACACACACACACACACACACACACAC
>NW_015637001.1:0-1665 GCF_001515625.1 Sinocyclocheilus rhinocerous
AAAATCAGTATGCCACACACACAATTGCTGATTGTGTGCCGCTGATCCTCCAGACAGATGAGTTTGAATTTATCTTTGTGAAGATTGCAGATATTATTTATTATTTCCTGCTGACACTGAGGTTTGGCAGTGGATTGGACTTTAATCCTTCTCCATGGATTCACAAGATTATTTTGAGTTCCAGAAGTGAGGCCTATGCAGCATCAAATAACATTTAAAATATGCAAAATAAATAAAATAAAATAAATAAATAAACTCCAAAACCACGTAAATATTAAATTTAATACTAAAAAAAAACACTCATGCAGACGTACACTCAAGTATGTCTGCATTATATGAGTCTGTTTTATAGCCTGCTGTTTTAATTATCTGTGCTCTGAAGTGATTAAGTTACTTTTTAACCACCATTTAGATATTTCCTTCTTTTTTCATTCTTTTTTTTTTTTTTTGATAGTGATTTTTTTTTTCCTTCTTTTTTTTTTTTTTTTGATAGTATAGTGATCTTCAAGGAAGCTAGTGGGAGAGAGGGCCGGGAATCAGGACAGTCCACGAGGCGGGATTCAAACTCCAAAGTGTGACTGCACCAAATGTCGATGCCGACTCTATACTGCATTCTAAATATCACAAATCTATTTTACTTGATTATAATACTGTACTTTGCAAAAAAATATTACATAAAAATCAGGACAACATGTGTCAAGCCATATGAATTGTTAGTCTGTATTAATTCTGCATAGTTCCAGAGTTTCAGTCCTTTGAAATTGCTATTCAGTGGATTCTTATCATTCCTATTCATCTTCCAAATCAAAATCCTGTGTGTGATTAATCCAACTTGTGAACCGAATGGCCCCCAATGAAAGGTGGACATTTCACTGCTGGGAAGAAAGGGCAGTCTGGTCCCTAGCCTGCAGGAGGGGGAGGAATGTCAGCCCAGAGACGGCCGTGTTCTTCTCTTGTTACAAAAGAAAAAACCCTGCTAGAAAGCAATTGGGCCATGTGCCGACAGAGGGAAAAGATGCAGTGATATGTCATATCCAGCATTGTGTAGGGGTAGAGGTGGGGGTTCCCCGGGTGATGACGGGGATCCTCGCTGTCTGCCTCGAATGGTGGCACGCATGCGCACCAACCCCATGCGTTCTTCGCTCGATTCAGTGGGGCTATCGGCTGCAGTTCATTTCTGCTTTTTACGAAATGCGTGAAGGCGGCGCCGGTGCCGTTAAGGCGTCGGGGCATGAGAGTGTTTTTGAATAAAGAGCTCCCTGCTTCCGAATCAGCAGATTTCATATCTCGGTTTAGAGATAGATTCCGTACATTCCGTACATATGCTGTCAGTACGAAGAGCGGAGGGTTTTCGCAGCTGTCTGGCTCAGTTTCAGCTGGGCAAGCGGGTCCGGTTTCATTTGGTGTTGAGACTGCTGGGTCTCATGGCCTCAATAATAGCAGTCGTCCGGCTGGGTCTCCTCTTCATGCGTGCGTTTCAGAGATGGGCGCTGAGCACGAGGTTGAATACCGTACGGCATTGTAACGTAGTTCGTAGATCCGGAAGAAGGAGGCGGGAACCGGCGAAAGTTCAAATACTTTAATCAAATAAACAAACACAAAATGAAAGTAAAGCGGCAGCCCCTCGCGGACGACTGCCGCACACAAAACACAAAATAAACTCCA
>NW_015637001.1:3770-6732 GCF_001515625.1 Sinocyclocheilus rhinocerous
GCATGTATGGCCCAGGACCCTGCTGTATGCGTTTCCGCCGGTGGATCTGATACAGCCCACTCTAGATCGGGTGCATCAGGAGGGTCTGTCATTGATTCTGGTGGCACCTTGCTGACCAGCAAAGACGTGGTTCACAGGCATCATGGCGTTACTGTCAGGGACGCCGTGGTGTCTTCCCCTGTGGAAGGACCTGCTGTCACAGGCAGGGGGGCAGATTCTGTATCCTCAGCCAGGGCTTTGGTCTCTGTGGGCTTACCCGCTGAGAGGGAGAATCTGATGGTGGCAGGGGTCCCTATCAATGTGGTGGCCACAATTAAGAGCGCTAGAGCACCATCAACAAGAGGGCTTTACTCGATGAAGTGGCGCATGTTTGTAGATTGGTGTGAGGGGAAATCTTTATCACCGTATCAGTGCCCGAATGCAGAGATTTTGACTTTTCTGCAGGAGTTGTTCGAAGGGGGTCGCTCCCATTCCATGCTGAAAGTTTATCTAGCGGCCATCTCGGCCTGTCATGAGGGCATAAATGGTGCTGTGCCGAGCGCGCACCCGCTTGCCATTCGGTTCCTTAAAGGTGCACGGTGTCTGAGGCCCGTTGCAAAGTCAATGGTGCCGTCATGGGACCTGGTTCCGGTTCTGGAGGCCATGTGTGAACCTCCTTTTGAGTCATTAGAGTCCTTGGATCTGAGGATGTTGTCTTATAAAACGGCTCTGCTGCTGGCGCTGGCGTCAGCGAAACGCGTGGGCGATCTGCATGCACTGTCAGTGCATCCCACATGCATCCAGTTTGCGTTGGATGGGTTGAGAGTGGTGTTGCGTCCAAACACAAAGCATACACCTAAAGTCTTGTCGGGGGCGTATAGTGCGCTCTCCTTTGAGCTGCCAGCTCTGTCAAACCCCTCTATTAACTCTGAGGAAGACAGGAAGCTTCATGCGTTGTGCCCTGTGCGGGCTCTGCGCATGTATGTGGAGCAGACTCGGGTCATCTTCTGATCAGCTGTTTGTATGTTTTGCCAAACCGGTTCAGGGGAAGCCGTTGTCTAAGCAGCACATTGCGCACTGGATTGTGGAGGCAATCTCTATTGCATACAAAAGCAGAGGGTTGGCCCTGCCTGCGGGGGTGCGTGCGCACTCAACAAGGGGCATGGCGACATCATGGGCATTGTTTAGAGGGGTGTCTGTGGAGGACATTTGTGCGGCAGCAGGTTGAGCATCACCAGACACGTTTGTTCAGTTTTACCGACTAGATGTCACTTCGGCAACGGTAGCTATGTCCGTGCTTACCGCAAGGGTTGCAAGCCAGGGCCGTCGCTCCCGTGAAATGCACGGGGTATGTGGTGGGGCTGGTTCCTTATGTTTATTTCGGCGACTTTGCGGGGCGTGAATATATGTCCGATAGTCATGTGTTGTACCGAGTGAACCGACTGAATGGGAACGTTGAGTTATGCATTTAACTACTGTTCCCAGAAGGAGGGAAACTAGGTACAACACCTCCGGGCCCCGCGCAGTCAGAGGCGCGGTGAAGAGCTGGACTGAACAAAAGGAATGACACATGCGACCCGCCCACGTCGTCATGCGTCATTGGTCTTTCAGGCGTGAATATAGGTGTCTTCAGCAGATGGCGCAAGAGCTCGATATCCCATAGTCATGTGTTGTACCTCGTTTCCTTCCTTCTGGGAACAGTAGTTATATGCATAACTCAACGTTTTCTTTGTCTTTGGTTGCTGGTTTATTGTTACGTGTTTTCTGTTGCTCTGTTTTTGCCCTGATGTGGATTACTCTGTTTGTTTTGGACTCTTCAATAAATGCTGCATTTGGATCTTCTTGTTTTGGAGCATTCTGTGACAGTTACTGTCAATCCTGTTTCTGTCAACAATTTTATAAAAATTGTAAAACTGATATTTGATACAGCCTTCTAGGTTTTTCCATTGTAACTTTGTTTTATTTTGGACAAAGCCCTTAACATCTATCTTGTAAAAAATATATATATATATTTCTTAATTGACATGGTCACCCTCCAAAATTAGTTCTTAGTCAACTAAATGACAAAAATAAAACTATTTTAAAAAAATCCAAAATTTGAAACAATCACAGTGAAAAGAGGGACTAAAATGCTGCTCATATATGTGAAAACTATCACATAGTTCTAATTAAACTATAGTATCTAGTATGTCGGTAACAGGGTTGACAAAAATATCAAAACACGAGGAAGAAAAATAGTCATAAAATAATAAATTACATAGCATGAGATGGCACAATACAATTTCTTGTCATTTTAAGGTGTCTTCATTTCATGTATATTTAAAAAAAAGTTAATTAAACTTATTTTATTTTTCAGTTTTTCCAAGTGGAAAAGGCACAGACTTCGTGGAATAACCCATATATAGTGTAATATAATTAGCCTACACTTTCTGCTGTAATGCATCAGGAGGCCATTTTAATAGCACATAATTAACATAGACAAGTCTATTTTTACACAATTTCACAATGTTATTTATTTTTATTGATCCACTAACTATTTTATTCCATCATTCAGAACATTTCAACAAGCTTTATTTTAACTTCCATATCTTACATAAATCTTACAAAAAACTTCTCAAAGGATAGGTATATGGTGTAGCATTTGGACCAGTCAGACACACCATTTTTCATTAGATTTAACAAATCAATTATTCATTAGATTAACAAATAGTCACAGACCCCTCACCCAATAAACATACTGGGTGCCAGGATGTCTGTGAACGACACCAGGCCCCTGGTTACCATGGCAACCAGGACCCCTCAGCCAGATCAGATAAACTTTTACGACCTAAAAGTATGTAGAGAGAATCGTCCTCCTACTCAGTTCTCTCTAAAACAGACACATAATGCCCATAAAAATGGACTCTTCTCTAATTAATTCATAGGAAAACCTTTCTTTGAATGAACACACATATACTTCAGGTCATTGTGTATGTTGTTACTG
>NW_015637001.1:7978-12343 GCF_001515625.1 Sinocyclocheilus rhinocerous
ACTGCATCCGGACACTCGTTCAACGACCAAGGCAATGCAAGTATCGTACATTTAACTAAACGAAACAGAGGTTTAGTATAAGCGGTAGACCCCGTTGTAAAACGGCGCTGATGGTTTCACTCAGGTGGTTAACTGACTCATTTTCCATAGCTTCATTCCCTGTTCTTCTAATGATCTCTTTCATCCACTTTGCTCCCCTTTCGTATGTACGCGTGAGTGTATGTATGTATGTATGTCTGTTTGTTTGTTAGACTAGTTTGTGTTAGTGTTTAGTTAATAAAACTCTTGTGCACAAATTACATGAGTTTCTGATTCTGCCTTGCAAATTAATGTCCCTTTACGATTTTGATCCTTGCTACATGCTCTAATGCATTAATACTGTATGAAAGTATTTTCTGTGGCCACGAAAATATCCTTCCTAGAGTTGATATGAACTTACACTGAATGTTCGCGGGACGAACAGATTAGTTGAGGGCAATTTAATTCTGCTACAATTACTACTGGCAGCTGATATAAATAATTGTAATTAATCATAATTAACTGTAACTATTTATATACATTTCCCTTTGAGCTAATTTGCTACAATGGCAACATATTTTCATTAAATTATTTGTAGTAGCTTGTTAAAAACGGATTGTTAAAATTCTCCTTGGTTGGTGAAGGCAGCTTTTACTGCTGACAAACTCGGTGACACCCACACGCAATCATACATTTATGTACACTCACAACTTTATACTCTGCAAATAATGGTTATATTCAAATCAGGACAACCTGTGTCAAGCCACATGAATATTGATTATACACAAAAAACCTCAAAGGGTCTGTCTGTATAATTCGGCATATGACTACATCAGAATGTCATTACAGTTATTGATGTATCAGTACAAATTACTCTGTTCAACAGTAGGAATAGAGAGCCTGACTAAGTTAGATTAACTTAAGTGTTAATTGTATTAGAGTTGCATCAGAAGAGAACAATAGAGAATATGTTCATCTCACAAATTGCCAGGATTGTGTTTCATACTGAGCATGTTTTTTTTGTACTCAGTTTTGCTCTAATATGTCAGTCTAAAGATAGCTCAAGTTAATCTAAGATGGCTCTGATATGTTTTAATAAATCTAATTTCCAAATCCCACTTGTCCCTTTATTTTCTGTCTTCTATCACTCCACCTTTTTTCTTAAATGCAGCAATAAAAAGGAGTGGTTGGAATTTCTAGCCCACTTTTGGCATACCCCAGTAATCTTAAAGTAAAACACACACTATAGGGCAACTCTAAAGAGACCTTTTTATTTGCTGCAGATGTGGTTACCAAGGAGATAAGGCACTGGAGATCAAACGAACCCTTCCAGAGGGAGAATCTGTTTTTATCTGTGAAGATATCAGACAAACCGTGGGGCTCTATACAGGTATCAAAGAGAGTGAGCGGACACAGAAATGTGAAGAGACAAGGTTAAGGTTATCACATCTTCAATACAATGTACTCTGTATTTGAACTATTGCATGATAAAACTCAACCTTTCTTGCACTGTGTATTTCTCTAAACGTCTATATATATATTTTAATCCTCATACCCTTTTCTTGGCAGGGCAAATTGTTTTTATCTATCCCTCTTGAATTAAACAGGTGAATGCACATGCACACACAATGAAAAGCTCATTCATATTCAGAAAATACACAATAAATACAATATAAATTTTAAAAGATGCAACCTCCCTTCTCGGCCATTTCAATGTTTTCAGCTTCAAGGAACTGCTTTACCCATTTTGCTGTGTGACAGGGCATTGTCCTGCATGCAAATTGCTGGCTGATTTGGCGATGAACGCAGGGTAGGAACAGCATGTTGCCGCAGGAGGTTCTAATAAACATTTGCATTAACTCTCCCATGTATCTGTATAAGAGGCCCAACTCCTGCAGCAGAAAACATCCCCCAAACCATGACACTTCCTCCTCCAACTTTCACTGACTTCTTTACACATTTTGGGTTCAGTCTTTCCCCAGTTTGATGACGAACATAATGTTTCTCATCAGACCCAAATAAATTAAACTTGCTTTCATTACTGAAGAGAACTTTGGATCGGTTCTCGTCTGTCCAAACAACATGCTCCTCAGTAAAGGTTAGTCTAGCCTTTTGATTCTTTCTACTGATGAGAGGTTTGGTCACTGCAGAGTGGGCTTTCAGTCCAAATTCTCTTAAACGTTGAGACACTGTATGTCAAGACAGATCCTTACCCTGTTCAGCGCTGAACTGGCAAGCAATTCCAGCTACAGTGTTGAACCGATTCCCCATTGAGATCTCTGCATTATACTGTCCTATCATGAAATTGTCTTTCGTGGACGACCAGCCTTTTTGGGGGAATTGAATGAGTTAGTGACATTGTAAAGATGCAATATTCTAGAAATCACAGATTTGGAATGACCAACTTCTCTTGCTAGCAGCCTGTTGTCAGAGGGTTTCAGTCACACTAGAGCTCACCATCTTGCAAAGTCAGTGAAAACTGCACTTTTATTACTTTTAGGGTAACTTCAAATAGGACTAAACAGTGACCTCCAAATTTAGGAAATTGTAAGTTGTTCTAATTGTAAATTTTGAACACGTAAATACCTTGCCACTTCTTCACTTATAAGGTGGAGACTATTAAACCGTCAACATGCAGTTCACTATCTTTCTTTTTTCTCTTCTTATGGAGACTGATATCTTCAAGTTCTCCTTTTGAACCGTCCTCCCACCTGTCCTCCAGACACCCCCCCCCATCACATGTTTTTACTTAAAACAAACAAACAAAAAAAACAGATGAGTCTCTCTCTTAATTTTAATGTCCAACACATTCCAAAGAGTCAATGCTTTTTTTTCTTACAAAACAACCTTTTCAGTAGCAACCTATTGGCTTCAAAAGCAGATACTTCACAGAGAATGCCTTCTGCTGATGAATCGGCTGGCAAGAGTTAATTCCAAATCATCTGTCTTCATCCTCCTGGACTTCCAGATTCTCCTGTCTTCACTGCCATAACCTCACTGAGCACAGTCATAGAGGTGCACGGCTTCTCACTGCAACCAAGATAATACAAAGCTTTTTTTCAGCCTGGTCGTTTGCCTTTCTGGATGCAAAAATGCCACATTCAGAAGAAAGTACTCTTTGTAATCATAGCCAACTCATCAATCAATGTCTATAGGGTTCTTAAATTTTTAAGCCAACTGAGGACATCCAACCCCACCCCCCTTTAAACAACACACTAAAGAGCAGACTGAAAAAAAGGGGAAAGAGAGGAGGAATTGAGATTTGGATGACCAAACAGACTCAAACCTGGATCCCTTGAGCCAACAGCTCATGCATGTTGTGAGCATGTGCACAACCCACTGAGATGCAACTCTGACAGGGTCTCTTTGTTCAAAAATAATTTGAATTTGGACATATACAAACATTTAGTAGTCTCTCTCTCACTCACTCAATTGTTTGTCCTCTTTTTTTCTGCCCTTCCCCTTTTGACTCTCCTTCCTCTTACCTCAAATGTACAGTAGCCATGCAGTTGGAATTGATATGCATTTCATATGATCTGACTGTATAATATGAGGTATATCACATTTTATCCCTAACTATTTTTTTATTTATATTTTTTATTTTTTTTATTTTTTGTAAAGCATGAAATGTCTGAGATTCCCATTGTAATGTATAACTACTGTACGTTTTGGTGACTAATTTTGGTACATATATTTGTATGTATCTCAAATACATTTTTGTACAATCTTCTTATGCCCCACTTGCGTTTTGATTGGTGGGGTTGGAGTGGACCTTCATGCCTAATTTTTTCTAAAAATTCAAATTCATACAAAATTGCCACTGTCTAATATAGTTGGCCTGTATGTCTTGGTTGTTGCAATGCCATTTTTTGACTATTTAACCAGTAACGTTTACATAGATACAATCCTTTACAATAATGAATGTGCCTGCCAATGGAACAATGCTGTCCTTACCTCCCCCTCACATGAATATACATAGACCTTTAGCCATGGTAGCTATGGAGGAGGGGCATGGTTGCCACCTTCATCAGGGACTCATTAGAATTAGAGAATATGTAGTTACAGGGAGTCAGTAGTCTATGTACAGTAACATGACCAAGATGAATCAGATGACTTTATATGCCTGGCTCCTTCAAAGTAATCACAATTAAAGGCAGACCTCCTCGGAGAGACTTCAAAAGCAGGTATGGATTTACACAATGAGGGGGAAGTTAACTAAAATGTTGTTATCAAAATATGTGTGTGCAATAAATCAGTTTCTTTTTAAATTCTGCACTACTTGTTTTACTGTTAGTTAAAAGGACTTTGCACAATTTAAAACATGCCTGAATACATGCAAGAAGTCAT
>NW_015637002.1:0-801 GCF_001515625.1 Sinocyclocheilus rhinocerous
ATAATGAAGTTAAGCACTGAAATTTCATGAAATTATTATCCAGAATTTACAACATTTTTATATGAATTTAAACAGTAATATTTACAGTGGATGTGCTGCTTTCGAACAATTTTCCTGTGGTATGCGATTTAATGTTTTAATCACAGCGTGGATTGCTTGGCGCATGACAATTCCGCTTTAAATTGTGTTCTAAATAGCAAAACTCACGTTCTGAGAAAATACTTTGCACGAATAATGATCATTGATGTGAACTTGATTCGTCTGATGGCTTTGGAACACAGATGGTAACGACAGACATAAGGATGCGCTCATTGATCAAACAGTCCATTGGTCTAATGACAATAGAACCTCTGTTCTCAGGTGTCGCGCACAAACAGTAGCCTAATGATAACCCCTTTCGTGCTCTTCCCATATTGTGACAAACACCATATTTAAAAGATAGAATTTGAAGGAAACTGTAAGATATGCACGTTTTATTTTCGAAATGTTTTGTTATTGACACGGCGAGTCAGACAGTTATTTACACTGCAAAATTCCATTCCATAAAAATATAGGCTATAAACATTCTAAAATATATGTTTACCTTTTAGGCAAATTGCATAAATTAGAATAGTGATGTCTCAAAACGCATTTATAGTCTTTAAGATGCGTCACATGGACTTAATAACTGAACTCCCTGACCTTCGTAATCTGAATGAAGCGAGCCATCATAATGAAATGTAGAAGCGGCGCCTTCCTGCGACAATGAATATGCATGGAAATTACACTGAACAAAATTATAAACGCAACACTTTTGTTTTT
>NW_015637003.1:0-941 GCF_001515625.1 Sinocyclocheilus rhinocerous
AGAAATACATCATTTAAAATAAAATCTGCAATTCCAAAGCATTCCATGAATTAGAGAGTGTGTGTGTGTAAACCATCTATTGCAGAATAAAAATAAAGAACACATTTAACATCTCCAAGTTGAGAGAGAGAGAGAGAGAGGCTGTGTTTACACTGCAAGGCTTAATGCACAGATCCAATCTTTTGACTGTATCAGATTTTTTGTCCTGCCTGTTTATATTACACTTAAGATACGACTTGTATCTGATATCCGCGTTTACATGAATCCCCACCCAAACGAAATGATTCCTTATATCCGCGTTTACATGAATCCCCATCCAAACGAAATGATTCCTTTGGTGATCGCTTTCTGTGACACGGGGGTTTTGAACAGCCATATATAAAATTATTAATAGAGTTCACGTGGAGTGGCTCTTTGACTTTAACGCACAGCAGCTGTGATTAACTCACTTATATGTGTGCAACAATATCCAATCTGTGTCACATGTGGGTAAAAAAAAAATCAGATTTTTTGTGTTAATGCAGCCAGAGAGAAAGAGAGAGTAACATTTGTGGAGTACCTTCTGGATCTGTATGTTGATTTCATCAAGATTTCTCCCTGTAAAATATACCAAGCGTTCTTTTTCAAGTGCCAAAAGAATTTTGCTCATTTTGGCCTCAAGTGTCAAAAGAATTTTGCTAATTTTGGCCAGTTGAAGTGAAACTAACTAACTAAACTAACTAACTAACTAAAATGTGCACATACCTCATCAGTGAGTTGTGTAGCTCCTACAGGACCAGAGCAGTTCTCTACAGCGGTCATAACATTATCAACCGTACATGAAGACTATAATAAAGATGACACAAATATTAGTTAAAGCCATTACATATAGACCGGGTCTCCACTACGCTAAACCATACAGTGTGTCTGCATCAGAAATGGCATACTTCCCTACTGTACAG
>NW_015637004.1:0-205 GCF_001515625.1 Sinocyclocheilus rhinocerous
TAAATAAAATAAATTCATCTAACTTATATTTTTTAAAAAGTTACTCAAACTTAATAAAAAAGAGTTAAGTGAACTCAACTGATTATATTAAGCACAACTCAATCTGAATAAGTTATGAATTGCTTATTTATAATTTATGTGTTACTTTAACGCCAATGATTTAAGTTAAATTAATTTATTTAACTAAAATCATTGGCGTTAAAGT
>NW_015637004.1:234-899 GCF_001515625.1 Sinocyclocheilus rhinocerous
ATGTCTATGGCTAACAACAAATTAATATTCAAAAGGGATTAAAAAAAACAGTAGGTGGGTTTCTAATTTATTTTATATATAATTTTTCAAGAAATTACTTTTGTATTAATGCCTGTACTTTTATACATTTCATAACCCATTTAATAACTCCATAACTAATCAAATAAATACATATGAGAAAAATACATAAAGAATCGAAAGACTACATCTTATATTCTGTGAGGTAAATGATGTAAATGTTCTTATCTTATACAGTCTATGGTTCTTATTCTCGCACCACGAGTTCCGCGGGGGGTTTTTTTCTTTCTTTTTCTTTTTTTAAGTAGAGAGGGGAGACTGACAGACTATCCTCCACGAACACATGACACTCGACAGGAACCTAATCAACAAGTAATCTGAGCATACCCATTTTAAAATAATATAAACTAATTTAAAAATATATTTTGCAATAAATTATTTATAATACCTAGGTATCTTTACTTTTATACTTTTCATAACTAATTAAATATCTACATAACTAGTAATCAAATAAATACAAAAACATGAAAAGTACATTTCAGTCAAGTCAGTTACACTATGATACACTACATTTTTGTTTCTAATGTAATTAGTTTTGATTGTGGAAAAATACCACGTTCTTTTTCACGCACCGGACAGGAAGCCCG
>NW_015637005.1:0-234 GCF_001515625.1 Sinocyclocheilus rhinocerous
GCTGCTGCGGATGCGGCGCGGGAGCAGGGGCAGACGCAGGGGGCCACCCTCGAAGACGAGCAGGCTGGGGCGCTGCGGCCGGAGGACGGGTGGAGGCAGCAGCTGCCCGCCGGGGCAGGGTGTGACGACCCGCCTCAGTCTGCTTCTGTGCAGCCGAGAGCTGCTGGGCCAAGCTCTTGACCACGTCGCCGAAGAGGCCAGTCTGGGACACAGGGGCATTAAGGAACCGAACTT
>NW_015637005.1:413-758 GCF_001515625.1 Sinocyclocheilus rhinocerous
CATGACCACCCTCGTGCAGGTCCCTCAGTGCCTTGGCCTGATGAACCTGCAGTAACGCTGTAGCATGTAAGGCGGAGGCAGCTTCTCCACAGGCCGTGTAAGCATCGCCGGACAGGCCAGACGAGGACCTACAGACCCGGGAGGGGAGGCACGGTTCGCCCTTCGTATTAGGAAACAATTGCATCGCAACCGACCGCTCCACCTGGGGGACCCTTGTATACCCCCTAGCTGCACCACCGTCGAGGGTGGTGAGGGAGGAAGAACCAGCAGGTCGGTTTCCGGCAGTAAAAAGTGCCATCAATGACCTGGTGAGCTCCTCATGCACCTCCGGGAAGAAAGGCACTG
>NW_015637006.1:0-581 GCF_001515625.1 Sinocyclocheilus rhinocerous
AGTGAGGGACAATTCAAGGCAGGTTTTGTTAAAAAGTTAAAACTCGATGTATCAGTACCCATTGTTCATGATCCCGCTGCAGATTTCTGACTTTAAAGGGTTAGTTCACCCAAAAATGAAAATTAGCCCATAAATTACTCACCCTCAAGTCATCCTAGGTGTATATAACTTTCAGATGAATCCAGTCGGAGTTATATTAAAAATCGTCTTTGATCTTTCAAGCTGTTTAATGCCACTCAGCGGGTGTTGCATGCATCAGTCCAAAAGCACTTAATTAAAATGCGCCCATCCATATCAGTCCAAAAGAAGTTAAATAAAAAGCGCCCATCCATAAAAAAAAAGTGTCTCACACGGCTCCGGGGGTGAACAAAGGCCTCCTGTAGCAAATCAATGCGTTTTTCTAAGAAAAATAACCATATTTAAAACGTAATAATCACTTTAATGTAGCTTGCGCCAACAGTCCTACACGGAAGCAGCTCCGGGCAGATGATGTATGAGGTCAGTACTGCGCATGCGCTGCTCAGAAGTGACGCACACAGAAGCACAGGGGCGAGATCAAAACAAAACAACGGTCACTTATT
>NW_015637007.1:0-517 GCF_001515625.1 Sinocyclocheilus rhinocerous
AAGTCTGCGATCCGCCGTAAAGCAAGAAGAAGAAGATGCCTCACATGCCTGCTGTTGAGACGTGCTCAGGAGAAAGTGCTCAGGACAGTTCGAACAGTTCGGACATTGCGTGAATCAGAGGTAAAAAGCTAAATAAATACTGTTCAGTTTCTTGCACAGACCGATCGTTTTGTGTCTTTACACATCAATGTATCGTCACGAGCCACAGGGTTTAATTTGGTTTTGTTTGTGTATGTTTTTTTTTAGTTTTATTGTATGTTTTAGCCGTGATTCCCATTCACCTCCATTATAAGACTGACAGACTGCAACGGTTTGTGTTAAAAATCTTCGTTTGTGTTCTACTGAAGAAACAAAGTCACCTACATCTTAGAAGCCCTGGGGGTAAGCAGATAAACATCAAATTTTCATTTTTGGGTGAACTATCCCTTTAAGCACATTCTCAAAACAGTTCTGAAGGATGCTTTTTGTTTAGGTTTGCTGACAGACACCAGTGTTTCCCACAGACTGCAAATTCATT
>NW_015637008.1:0-512 GCF_001515625.1 Sinocyclocheilus rhinocerous
AGAATATCAATATTACTATTACTAATATTACTAGTTTAAATGTTAAAATTTTTCTTCAATGTCCAGCATTGTATAAACCACATTTTCCAAACACACTAGAAAGGACTTACAAGTGCAAGATGTTTAGTATAAGAGCAATACCTTTTTTAAACAAATGTAACACTAGTGTACCAGTGTTTTTTTTTTTGTTGCTTTATTTAGTATTACAATTTTGTCTTGTACAGCCCATTTTTGCATGCATGTAAATATAGGTTATGGTTTCCTCTGTTAAATCACTGTGCAATAAGACACTGTCTACATAAAACAACCTCAAATATGACAATGCATGTATTGTCTTTGATTGAAATGGTGTAGATAAATTACATTGAAGCTAACCAGAGGGAAGAAAAATAAAATAAAAAATAAAAAAACATTTCAAATATTTCTCCTACACAGAAATGAGGTTACCTTAAGATTGAATGGAAATGTTTGCTTGAGTCTCCTGCTTCTCAAACTTGTCTCCTGAGACAAAA
>NW_015637009.1:0-163 GCF_001515625.1 Sinocyclocheilus rhinocerous
AATGAAAATAAATAAATAAAAATAAATAGAATGAAGAAAATATTATAGTATCTATATAATATAAAAGGTATACCTGATAGAAAATTACACATTTAACTGTTTGGTTACCAACATTCTGCAAAATATCTTCTTTTGTGCTCAACAGAAGAAAGAATCTCATAGG
>NW_015637009.1:348-564 GCF_001515625.1 Sinocyclocheilus rhinocerous
TAAAATATCACATATTTTATGAATAGGCACATATTGATTAGGTCAAATGGATTAACCCCGACAAAAGTCCTTGATATTCATGAAATTAATGATATTCTTTTAAAAATATATGATTACTTAAAAATAAATTTTCATGTGTAGGCTACACCCATGATTGATTGTTTGTTTATTTATTTATTTATTATTGAACATGCAGGTATTTTCATTCTTAGAGGT
>NW_015637010.1:0-556 GCF_001515625.1 Sinocyclocheilus rhinocerous
TTTTTTGTTTTGATATTTTGTTGCTATTCTTTGGAAAAAGTTTTATTTTGTCACACTTTTTGTTTTATTTTTTTCTTCCCAGCAGCTCACGCTGTTTGGGGGGAAGCTACATTTTTTTTGGCTTTAATTTTCAAAATGGATGGATTAACGGCAACGACCCCTGCAATGGCAAGAGAAACACCAAGAGGAAATGAAATTGGACCTGAACAAAGACACCGAGATGGAAACCAAAAGGAAAAGGAGACTACGAAGGACGAGATGGAAACCAAAAGGAACAGGAGACTACGAAGGATATCTGGAAACGAGTTTACAGTAAGGAAGCAACAGTAACAGTGGACTTAATGGATGTGGAAGATGTGAGAGCAGTGGATATTATAAAGTCAATGACAGAAAAAGTTGGAGATGGGAAAATCTTGGCGGTTCGACCTAAACCATCAAGGTGTTATGAGGTGACTTTGGAGAGGAAGGAGGACACTGAGGAGCTGATAAATGGATTAATTATCAAAGGAACAACCTGTGAGGTAACAAGACTTAAAAACAGAGACTTTGTTGTCTC
>NW_015637011.1:0-644 GCF_001515625.1 Sinocyclocheilus rhinocerous
ACAAACGAATTAAAACCGAAAGCGTAATATGACTTATCAAGTCTGATTGCGCTGCTTGTTTCAAAGTGAAGCGCGCACATTGTGCAGCGCACGCGATCGGCTCGTGATCCGGTGTTTTCCGCGTCTCAGAGCGGCTCCGTTCACTGTGAATGAATGGTTGTTAGTGTTAAATGTCATGTTTTGGGGGGACTCGCAGTGTTTCCCATTCATTAACTAGACTGTGGCGGCCCACAACGGCCACCAGTTATAAATAATTTATACATTTGCATAATTTTCAACATTTTAATGGGCAAATGTTTACAGTATTTCATTAAATTAGTAATGTTTGTAAACCTGTTTTCACAGAAGCTGGAGTTTTCTGCCAAAATAAAAGTTCAACTGAAGTTTCCGCCAAAATAAAAGCTCAAGGGTTTATCTCTTGCAAGCATGGCCTAAAATGAACAGACGCGCACAGAGAAAATACTGTACAGGTACAGCAAGCTCACTGTTCAGAAGAAAAATATAAATATTGAGGTTGGGGTTTATATGAACGTATTTCTGAAGGGAACTGACTTCATAAAAGTTTCTATGGCAATTTTTATTGTCTTATCACTGCTGATTCATAAGCGCCACCTGCTGTCAGAGAGTGAATTTGCGTTCTCATT
>NW_015637012.1:0-1104 GCF_001515625.1 Sinocyclocheilus rhinocerous
CTAGTTCGCAAAAGTAGGTTTTGGACATACGTCAAATTTGCGGAATAACGAGACCGCCTAGACCCAAAATCCAAGTGACCGTTTTTAATTCGGCTTGACTGACGGATTCCAAAAATGTAAAATTTTGGAGTCTACGGCAAGCGGTTTAGGAGTTATTAGCACTTACGCGTTTTTGATCGCTGTAGCGCCCCCTATTGGCCGATTGGGCCGGCTCTTTGCGCCTGAGTAGCGAGCATGACTACTACCTTTTGACCAAGTTTCAGCTCTCTAGGCCTTACGGTTTGTTCTGCCCGTTCAGTTTTAGGGAAGAATAATAATAATAATAATAATAATAATAATAATAATAATAATAATAATAATAATAATAATAATAATAATAATAATAATAATAATAATAATAATAATAATAAAAATCCTAACAATTACAATAGGGTTTCAGCACTACGTGCTTGAACAAGCAGCAATTACCGGGGTTCAAGCACATTAAGGTATTTAAGGTGGTATATTTTGGGGTCTAGGCCTACCTAGATGTATGGCTTACAGTAAAACACATCCAAAATGGAGAATATGCTCTCACACACACACACACACACACACACACACACACTGAAATGAGATGATTAAACTAGTTTATTAATACTCAATAAGCATACTTAAGTATATTAATACTTAATCAGCATGCTTAAACACACACACACACACACACATACATACATACATGCACACACATTTTGTTGCAGATATAGATATTTGAAATAAATGATAGGTGACACAAAATGTATTGCAAGTCTACTCTTTTTAAGAGTGTATATGTCATTTTCAGGTTTCACTGGAATCATAATCTGGCATAATTGTAAAAACTGATATGTCTGTGTGAACAAAATGGTAAACTTTGACTCAATTTGATTTGAAATATTATAACAGTGATTTTTTAATGTCTTAGCATGAATCCATAAGCTAACCTATGAACAGGACTGTTTCAGTGCATTTAATGAGCCCATTAGTGGTCTTCCGCTGCCATCTAGTGGTTATAATTGCAATTTCTCATACAACACTGTGTTTTTGAACTTTTATATAACTATAATAGTGATTTTTTTTGCCCAA
>NW_015637012.1:1132-1968 GCF_001515625.1 Sinocyclocheilus rhinocerous
ATAACTATTATAGTGTTATTTTTTGCCCAATTTCTCTTACATTTTGCATGCTTGTTAAGAATGAAATTATGCATCATTTTACACAGTTTTGAGAGATATTTTGGCCTTTATTTTAGGATTCTTTGGGTACCCTATGTAAAGAACATATTATAAAATGACCAGTTTATAGTTGTCCAAATGCAAATGTTCAAAATATTTTTGATAATTATTGATCTAGAGAGTCTAGAGAATAGTACTGCACTGATTTTATTGATTTTGAGTTTAAAACCTACGACTAGATTTCAAAAGTAGCCATTTTAAATAATCTTGAATATTTAATGACCAGTTTGATTGACAGTATTGGTCCCAGAGGCAAAGTTGTTCAGAAAATATTGTATTTTTGAGGCCTTTTCAACTGTTATAGCGCCACCTAACGTCCGATCTCCATGAAAGTTTGTACACTTGTTAAGAGTCATCTGACACATGTTTTCACCAAGTTTCGTAAAGTTTGGAGTTTTCGTTTAGGTTTTATAGGTTTTGGGGCATATTTGACCACACCCTTTTATACATGACCCTGTTAAAGGTAACCAAAGAACAAAATTCAACTTTTTTTGATAATTATTGATCTAGAGAGTCCAGAGAATATTACTGCAGTGGTTTGATCGAGATTGAGCAAAAAACCTAGGACTAGTTCGCAAAAGTAGGTTTTTAACATATTTGTGAATAATTAATGAACAATTTGATTGACAGCAATGGTTCTTGAGGCAAAGCTGTTCACAATGAGGAGGTCTATCATATGATATGAAGATCCTGTGTTTTTGTGAATATATGTACATGTTCTGTAATTTGAGGTCATT
>NW_015637013.1:0-788 GCF_001515625.1 Sinocyclocheilus rhinocerous
TCTTGAAGATGGTTAAGGACTCAGCTGCTCGGATTGATTTGGGTAAGTCATTCCACCAGGAGGGAACAGTTAATGAAAAATTCTGTGAAAGTGATTTTGTGCCTCTTTGAGATGGCACAATAATACGCCGTTCACTTGCAGAACGCAAGCTTCTAGAGGGCACATAATGCTGAAGTAATGAATTTAGGTAAATGGGTGCAGAGCCAGTGGTGGTTTTGTAGGCAAACATTAATGCCTTGAATATAATGCGAGCAGCTACTGGTAGCCAGTGCAAATTGATGAACAGAGGTGACTATATATAATATATAGATTCAATGTTAGACATGTTAATGACATTTTAATATTCTTTTCGGTTCATTAAAGATTAATCTTGCAGCGGCATTTTGGATATTCTCCCATATTGGGAGAAATCGGAAGTGCAGAGTAATTGTGTGTGCTGTGTGAACAAAATGTTACTGTAGTTCTAGACTAATTGTGAATGTGCATTAATTCATCCCACTGACAAAAAACAGATTTAGTATTAATCAAAATGAATTAAAACAGTGAAATGCAAACTCAGAATATGACGCAAACCTGCAATAATTAAATATGTTAACACAAATGTATCTAATCCCATTTTATTAACTGATGTCTTTGCTGCTGACCTTTGATGATCCAGTTCAACCATACTAATAGGCAAAAATGACTTTAGATAAACTAACAATTGCGCTTTGTTTTTTTATTGCTGAAGGGTGTTTCTTCTGCTGCGTTCTACTGTACAGACGTGAATTTACTTTTGCTTCAGCCTG
>NW_015637014.1:0-166 GCF_001515625.1 Sinocyclocheilus rhinocerous
CTTGAGGTCAATATATTCATGTGTAACAGAATAAGTCAGTGATGTTTTGAGGTCATCATATTCATATGTAACAGAATGAATCAGTGATGACTTGAGGTCATCATATTCATATGTAACAGAATAAATCAGTGATGACTTGAGGTCAACATATTCATTTGGAACAGAA
>NW_015637014.1:314-2395 GCF_001515625.1 Sinocyclocheilus rhinocerous
TCAGTGATGACTTGAGGTCAACATATTCATATGTAACAGAATAAGTCAGTGATGACTTGAGGTCAACATATTCATATGTAACAGAATAAGTCAGTGATGACTTGAGGTCAACATATTCATGTGTAACAGAATAAGTCAGTGATGAATTGATGTCATCATATTCATTATGTACAGAACAAAACAACTGATGACTTGAGGTCATCATATTCATATGTAACAGAATAAATCAGTGATGACTTGAGGTCATCATAATCATATGTAACAGAATAAATAATCTAATGCAATCGCTTCTACTTGGATCTCGCAGCAAATCGCAGTAGCGTCTCAAATACTGTCCGTTGGTGGACCGAGCTGATTGGTCCGTGCGGTGCGCAAACTAGCGCTGTTTTGTTCCGCATTTCGGGCGTTTGTCTTTGAATGCAACTGGACGTGACGCAACAGAAATTGGCAGTGGCACAGTAACTTATATGCTAACGACAGAAATATTAGGAAAATTTGCGGTGGCAGCAGTGCGAGCGCTAATAAACCGGCAGAAAATAAGCTCGAAAAAGGCTACTGTTTAATCGCAGCCGTTTTATAGCTAGGCACACTATAAAAAAATCTATTTCAAATACTTATTAGATTGTTTTATCTGGAGCCAGAAAGTTAACAGTATATCAATCTAGAACAGCTATTTAGGCTAACTTGCCAATGCAAACTAATGTTAAAACTTCGGTGGTGGAAAAAACGCAAATCTAAAAACAAATATGAATTTTACTATCATTAATATACTGCTATAAATTGATAGGAGAAATTAAAAAGCTGTGGTCTTACCTTTTTACTTGCGCTCTTCACTGTGCAGGTGCACTGTTTTTTTGTTGTTGTTTTTTTTTTTTAATTTGCGAGAGGGGCGCTACTGTTTTTTTGGCGGACTCTGCAGGGGGGCACGTAGTGATGACGTCATAAACTTTGATTGGCTGAGGAAGTTGTTGTCCCAGGGTCATCATAAAAAATATTGGTCTCAGGACAACTATAGTAGTGACATTTGTACAGTCTTACAGTTACAACCGGCCCATTGATGGCAGCCATAATGTTGAAGTGGCACTCAGTGAAAATGAGTTTAAAACACCTGGCCTAAACTAAGCAGGCTGTGCATTGAAGCTCTAACATGACTGGCTGTGTCTAGAACTTGTAACACACTGAAAAGGTTCTTTCTGCAATGTGAATAAGATAAAATTTCATAAGAAACATACTACATGTGGGCAACCTTTCGTCTTAACATTGTATAAACCAACTTTCTCTCACAGGGAAAGAAGGGATGCAGCATATATGTGCTTGCTTCCTCTTTATTTGCTCAAAAGCATTAACACAGCATTAGTGCTCATAGAAGTCCTAAACTAAGCAGCCTGTGCATTGAAACTCTAACAAGACTTGCTGTGTCTATAACTTGTAACTCACTAAAAAGACTCTCTCTGCATGGCAAATAAAATTTCATTTCATAAGTTAGAAACATCCTGCATGTGGTCAAGCTTTGCTCTTAACATGGCATAAACCAACTTTCTCTCACTGGGAAAGAAGCTTTGCAGCATATATGTGGGCTTGCTTTCTCTTCATTTGCTCAGAAGCACAAACACAGCATTAGTGCTCATAGAAGTCCTAAACTAAGCAGGCTGTGCGTTGAAACTCTAACAAGACTTACTGTGTCTATAACTTGTAACTCACTGAAAAGAATCTCTCTGCATTGCAAATAAGATTTCATTTCATAAGATTGAAACATCCTGAATGTGGGCAAGCTTTGCTCTTAACATTGCAAAAACCAACTTTCTCACACTGGGAAAGAAGCTTTGCAGAATATGTGGGCTTGATTTCTCTTCATTTGCTCAAAAGCACTAAAACAGTATTCGTGCTCATAGAAGCCCTAAACTAAGCAGGCTGTGCATTGAAGCTCTAACATGACTGGCTGTGTCTAGAACTTGTAACACACTGAAAAGGTTCTTTCTGCAATGTGAATAAGATAAAATTTCATAAGAAACATACTACATGTGGGCAACCTTTCGTCTTAACATTGTATAAACCAACTTTCTCTCACAGGGAAAGAAGGG
>NW_015637014.1:2408-2658 GCF_001515625.1 Sinocyclocheilus rhinocerous
CATAAACCAACTTTCTCTCACTGGGAAAGAAGCTTTCCAGCATATGTGGGCTAAATTTCTCTTCATTTGCTCAGAAGCACTAAAACAGCATTCATGCTCATAGAAATTCCTAAACTAAGTAGGCTTTGCATTGAAGACCTAATATGACTTCTAATATGACTTGCTGTGTATAGAACTTGCAATACCTTGAAAAGGCTCTTTTTATATTGCAAAAAGATTTAATTTCATAAGAAAAATGCTTCATATGGGC
>NW_015637015.1:0-232 GCF_001515625.1 Sinocyclocheilus rhinocerous
GCATTGCATTTTGTCTCAACAGCAATATTAGTTTGATGCATAACACGCCGAGATATGCATATGTATTCACATAATACTTGAGAAAGATGCAATAATTAAAGATGTAGAATGAATTACGGAAATGAATTACAGAACACAGGTAATGATTCATGTGTTAGCTGTTTAAGCTGGAGATGGCATGGGGGAAAAAACTTTTTTTTGCCCAGATGTTTTAGTGCGCAGAGATCTGTAG
>NW_015637015.1:434-540 GCF_001515625.1 Sinocyclocheilus rhinocerous
CTGACCCAAACCAGACAGTTATAGAAGAGCACAGAGAGCACAGAATAACAGCTGAGTAGAGCTGTGTCATCTGTGCCTGTGGCAGGTTGAACTTTTTCAGCTGACG
>NW_015637016.1:0-919 GCF_001515625.1 Sinocyclocheilus rhinocerous
CCTGATTGAGGAGCTGAGCCAGGTCCTTGAGCCCTTTGAAGCAGCAACAGTGTTTCTGAGCGGACAGCAATATGTTACTCTCTCTGCGCTTCCACAGCTAGTGCACAAACTTAACAACATAGAGAGTCCAGATCTTGAGACTGCACCAGTGAGGTCATTCCAGGCTCATGCAACAGAACAGATCACAGCAAGGACTGATGGAGTTTACACCTGAATCTCCAAACTTCCCCCTGCTTGCTGCTGCTCTGGATCCCAGGTTTCGAAAACTGAAGTTCTTGCCTGCTGACGAAGTATTCAAGGTCCAAAGCACAGTACAAACCATGGCACTTGTTGTTGCTGCCAAAAAGCAAGTGAGGCAGCCCACTGCAAGTGAAAATGGAGCATCCAGCACAGCACACGACTCCCCAGAAGTGCATGCCAAGAGGGTCACATCGTTCCTTGACATACTGGGATCAGACTCCAGCACCAGTGATGAAGAAGGTGATGATGAGCAGCAGTTAAACCAAGCTGTGCAGAGGGAGGTAGGCAAGTTTTTTTTTTTTGGTCCTCTTTAACAATTTCCACAATAAGGCAGTACACATAATAGAAAATGTTTAATGCAGAAACAGAAAATACTGTTTTGCAAAAGTATTGCAAAAGATAAATAACAAAAACAAAACACACACTTAATTGTTTCGTTGTCACAACTATTCCACAGATCTTGATGTATTTCGGAGAACATCCCCTGTCCAAGAAGGAGAATCCACTGTCATGGTGGAAAATGAATGCAGCACGCTATCCAACACTGGCAAAGCTGGCAAAGACCGTGCTGTGTACTCCGGCCACATCCACGCCATCAGAGCGTCTGTTTTCAGCAGCAGGAAACGTTGATTCAAAAGCGCAGGGCAAGCCTCAGTTATGAGCATGTTGACATGCTTAC
>NW_015637017.1:0-593 GCF_001515625.1 Sinocyclocheilus rhinocerous
GTCTGAACTGTCCTGAGCGCGTTCGCATCTTCTTCTTCAGCCTGCACGTGAGGCGTCTTCTTCTTCTTCTTGCTTTATGGCGGATCACATGCTTATAAGTGCATTACCGCCACCTATCTCTCAAATGGACCATTGACACTATCTACAATCTCAATTGGGCCATTTGAGAGATAGGTGGCGGTAATGCACTTATAAGTCTGCGATCCGCCGTAAAGCAAGAAGAAGACGACGCCTCACGCTCAGGCTGAAGAAGACACAAACGCGCTCAGGACAGTTCAGACATTGCGGTGAAAATCAGAGGTAAAAAACGATATAAATACTGTTCAGTTTCTTGCACAGGCAGATTGTTTTGTGTCTTTACACATCAATGTATCATCACGAGCCGCAGGGTTCAATTTGGTTTTGTTTGTGTATGTTATATGACTCTCAAAGCCGTGATTCCCATCCACTTACATTATATGACTGACATACTGCAATGGTTGGAGTTAAAAATCTCCATTAAAATAACAACAACAATAACAGCAGCAACAACATATTGTGTGAATCAAGTACTTTTTTATTGACATGAAATTGTAGCAATAATGTCAGTGCTC
>NW_015637018.1:0-1242 GCF_001515625.1 Sinocyclocheilus rhinocerous
TATTTAAAATGTAATAAGTAGTGTAACTTTCAATTACTTTATTAAGGTGATGTGACTGATTACATTTGATTACTTTTTGATTACTTTTCTAAATTTACATTTAGTCATTTAGCAGATGCTTTTATCCAAAGCGGCTTACAAATGAGGACAATAGAAGCAGTCAAACCAACTTTCAAAATCCATTTCAAAATCTCTTGAATTGAGATTATAATAATTAAATCTTAAAGCACAGCCACCACAAAATCAGACTTTAGCACCTCTTTTTACTTTGAGATCGTTCTGAGGTTAAATCCAGATTTTAAATTATAAAAAGGAATAGTAAATATTAATACAATAAGTATTCAGATGTAACTCCCTTTGTAATCATTTACATTTCCACAAGTAGCTGTAATTTAATTACACCTTTTTTGTCAGTAACCGTAACAGATTACAGTTAAATTTATTTTGTAATTAAATTACGTAACGCCGTTACATGTAACTAGTTACTCCACAACACTGCGCACACACACATTTAACAACTATTTGCTGTGGAGCTACATCCTTAAAAGAGAAGTCAGAACACCTTCAACGAGCGGGGGTTTGTTGCTGCATGTAACCCTGACCTTTTTTCCGGAACAAAAAGGAAAATTATACATTTGGTCCTGGTCCGCTTAGTGTTCACATTGGCATTTTTGACAGCGAACCTAAAGACAGCGAACCTAAAGACATAGTGATACGTTCACAACCTGATTGGTCGGCTTGAATGACGTATATATCGTGACGGAACTCACCGAACACCCCAAACAAAAGGTGTGTTAGACTTAAACCGGCACTGCGTGTGTATGATGTCAAAGCATCCATTAACCGATCGGTCTGCACAGCGCCGCTTTAAATCGAACACACCTAAAGCCGTCTGCTGGACTAAGCGTGCTCATTCTTGCGTGTACATATAATTTTATTTTCACCACCTGCAAACTCACAAGTAGCTCATAAAAGGCACTTTACCTCATCGTTGCTCCACGTTTGCCCTCTGCTTATTTTGTTTTGGTTACACCGTGTCGTCAAATCATGTCGCATAGCCTCGCATCTTGTCATTGCTTTCTGTTTTTAGTCCATTTAGAAGTATTTGGTCCGTGTTGTGTTCATATTTAATTCGAACCGCACCAGAGTTCGATTGAAAGCGGACCGAGACCCATCTTTTTAGTGGTCTCGGTCCCGCTTGTTTGGTGCACACCAGGGTTCGGATGGCAGCATTCACACTTA
>NW_015637019.1:0-1165 GCF_001515625.1 Sinocyclocheilus rhinocerous
TCTAGAGAGTCACTCTTCAAGTAAATAAATAAATAAACTCACAAAAAAAATACAAAAACCTTGACCATGGGGCATGAATGAATGTTCGTTAATATTTACCCTGAAAATTTCCATTTCAGATGTTTTATTTCCCCTGTGTTCACTACATCCAAAAATATCAATGTAATTTATGTAATAGTACAAAGTGTAGAGTATGTGATTCACATACTGGATCAGAGGAGGCCATATTAAATTTGATTTTAAGTTTTTTCAGTGCTTGCAAGACAATATTACTTAATATCCTTTTTATATTCTTCTTAAAAGACTTGCATACTGAAATGCGTTTTTTCATGGACTGAATTGCAATAAATTCTGAATTGTTTTTCACATATATGTTCCAAATTGCAATAAATTCTGAATTGTGTTTCACATATTGTCACGGGTGCACACACACGAGGCACGAGGAGACGCTGGAGAATACTTTACACAAGACTTTATTCGTAGGAAGGAACCAAGGGAGACGAACGCAGGGAGACGAACTCAGGAAGACCTTCACCGGAAGACGTACACCATCGGACAGAGAACTTGGGACTGGGAACACTTTTTATACATACACACAGGAGGAGGGGATGACGAGACACACCTGGGAGCAATGACACATCATTCAGAGGAGGCCATATTAAATTTGATTTTAAGTTTTTTCAGTGCTTGCAAGACAATATTACTTAATATCCTTTTTATATTCTTCTTAAAAGACTTGCATACTGAAATGCGTTTTTTCATGGACTGAATTGCAATAAATTCTGAATTGTTTTTCACATATATGTTCCAAATCTCAAACAAAGTCAATATTTTGATTCTTGTGCATTGTTGACAGAAATGAAGACGACAAAAAATGTAACCATGACAACAGTAAAATTTTAGGCGGTTCAGGTGAAAAAAATATCCCTCACCCAAAACTTTAATTTTACCTGCAAATGCTGATATTTCCTTCATAAAATGCAAATCTAGTTTAAATGTGGCTTTAACATAATACTTGTGCTTCTTTCAACAAGCTGTAACTAGAAACTGAGACACTTTAGCTTACAGTACTGACTTTACTGTTCAAAACCAGTATTTTCACAAGAGATAAATAATATTGTTCTTGATTGCTTAAACTTTTATTAAGTGATCTAAATTTCTATTT
>NW_015637020.1:0-156 GCF_001515625.1 Sinocyclocheilus rhinocerous
AAGAGGAAAATGAGAAACAAGAGACCAAAAAATGCAGATGAGCAGTGCCACAAACTGATCACCTCCATGCCTCGCCGGATTGAGGCAGTAATTAAAGCAAAAGGAGCCCCTACCAAGTATTGAGTACATGTACAGTAAATGAACATACTTTCCAGA
>NW_015637020.1:359-1858 GCF_001515625.1 Sinocyclocheilus rhinocerous
AATACACGAGTTTCACAATTTGAGTTGAATTACTGAAATAAATGAACTTTTCCACGACATTCTAATTTATTGAGATGCACCTGTATATCAGTGAGTGAGTGCGACCTGGGCGCACTATATTTTCATGAATAAAATGATCCTGCCAGAAGAATTGTGTGGAAAACTTATCACTGTTCCATCATCTCAGTGAGCTTTTTATGAGGTTTCACACGTGCAGTAAGGCGAATTTAACATTTTCCGACGTTTCAGTATAGATGAGAAATTTTTAGAAAACACTTGTGGACAGAGAGAGTTTTGAAACGAAAACGCCATTTTCAAATGTGTCCAGATTATAGACCTAGCCGTAATGAGCTGTCAGTTGTGTTTGATCAGGGTTGCAATTGAACATCAAGAGGTCTCAAGGAACAGGATTAGGCAGCACTAATCTAAAGCAGCGGTTCCCAACCACGTTCTTGAAGCCCCCAGCCCAACGGTGCACATTGTGAAAAATGCTGCCTTCGAGGATGCATTCCAAGGTAGGAAGGCATCAAGGCGAGTTTGAATCCAATGTCAGCTTCACTTCCTGACTCCTGAGATGCCTTCATCTGATCGATTTTTGAAGGCAGCATAGGCCTGGGCGATAAAACGGTATCGATATTTATCGACGGTACACCTTCTTCGATAACGATATAAAACATGTTCGATATAGTGCACGATATAGGCACCTGCTCTGAGTGACGCAGACAGCAAAACATGAACACATGCTGAATTGAGTGCAGTGCCTGCCTGTGATGAGATTGTGGATCAAAAAAGAATATTAGTCAAATTTAAAATAAACATTTGCATTTGAATGCAAAAATAGTACAATCCAATGTTAGGAGTGCGTCAGGGAGCGTCATCAGTGGAGCACGAGATGCGGTGATGATGATGTAAGTGACGTTGTTGCATTTTAATGTTTTGTTAGTCTAGCCCACGAGCACGCGTAGTTGCTGCGTTATGCATTCAAAATATTAGAGAAATTTTGAAGCTCAATGCGGAGAAGATCTTGATTAGGTTAAAACCGAAACCAAGCCATTCACAAAAGAACGCATATTCAGCGCATTTTTTAGACGGACAAATATTGTCAATAAATATCGATACCGAACGATATGAAACATTATATCGTTGATACATTTTTTAGCTATATCGCCCAGCCCTAAGGCAGCATACATGTATCCTTTGCTGCCTTTGATATCCCACAATCCTGTGCGTTCCATTCCATGATGGTCGAGTTAAAAAAAAATTAAGATGTCGCCTGAAACTTGCATTTGCTAGTCAGTTTCTGTGTAAACCTTTATTTTTAAGAGTGCATCAAATGTTATTCATAAACAATATGTTTTAAGTCAATGCAAATTATTTCAAAAGGGACCGAATGCAACAAAACGTTCCTACTGTTGGGGTATCCATCATTTAATATCATTGTTGTTAGGGATGTAACGATTCACTCAACTCACAATTCGATTCACGATTTTGATTTCGCG
>NW_015637020.1:1954-2083 GCF_001515625.1 Sinocyclocheilus rhinocerous
CCCAAATCAAACAAGTAAGTTACACAAATAAAATAAATCTCTTAATATGAACAAACTAATGAACAAACTGTGCTCTTTCCATTTAAAATTAGAGGATTTTAATCATGATCCAAACAAAGATGCAGCATA
>NW_015637021.1:0-1587 GCF_001515625.1 Sinocyclocheilus rhinocerous
AATGTTCTTTTTAGCAGCATCATATGACCCCTTTAAAAAATGTGTCAGGGTTAAACGTATAATGGTTGCTTTGTTTCTCAGCATTCTCTTTTCTCAGTTCTCTCAGGCTGACAAAGACTGACATCTTCTCTTTCCTGATCATGGGAAACTGATTCTTGCAGCAGGTTCAATTAAACTACAAATTGATTAATTTACCGTACTTACCGTTTGTGTGCACCACGCACATCCAGGACTCCTTATACATTCAGAACACGAAGAGTGAGATTGGCAAAGTGGTTCCTGCCCTAAAATGCACATATACAGATCATTTCAAATAAAAAGGCATCAAAGACTGGTTTTACTTTTAAAAAAGGCATGGATGTGATTAAAGAGACCAAGTGCATTACCAAGTATAAACCTCTGTTCCAAACAGTAAAAGAGAACCGGCAAAGCTATCAAAACAGCCTTCATCTGCAGAGAAAAGAGAGTTTTATTATACTTCAGAGGTTACAATGACAAAAGCTTCATTTTGAGCTCATTTGATTAACATTTCCTAATTTCTAAAGCATTTCTAACATGAAATATACCTGTACTAATATTTTATTTCCATGATACCATCCATTTAGTAAAAGCACAAAAAAAAAGTTCTTATTAAACACTTATGTTTTCATATTTACATGACTTTTAATCAAAACAAACTTCTTTCACGGTTTCTTTTTACACAAATTATGTTTCTCTATCAGTACATTTTTTAAACTGTCATGTTCTCTGGGACCAGAAACAAATCACATTGAGCCTTATTTTTAATACTTCTGATCTGATGTTCTCATTTTATATTTTACAATAGCTCTTTTGTTACCAAAAACAAACAAACAGAATTTCTACACTTGCGTGACATACTACACCATATAACAGGCACAAGAAATAAAGAGGAAATATATATAAAAGCACCACTGCACTTCCACCAGACTGCATTCTTCTTATGCATGAGAACATACTCAACACCAGGTGTCAGGTGTTACAAGATGGAAGTTTGCAATCCATCTGAAAGTAAGGCGGCAGACAGACAAAATACAAAACCACAGAATGTCACCCTTCCTCTTTTGTAATTGTCGTTCACCATTTAACAAGCACAGAGTCATAGACCGGGTGAGAGACAATAAATGCAAGGGTGACAACACACATTCTTGCATTCTCACTAAGTAGGATTCACAAAGTAAGAGAGGTGCAACCGCTGTTCGATTTCAAATAGCGAGTGAAAAGAACATTCTCATATTTTTAGGTGTGGGTTGGCCCCGTTTCAGCAACGGAAACATTCAGAGAACAAACAGACAGTAAGAGTTACTGCACCTGATGGTGTCTCATTTTATAATTTAGTAAAGCAAGCAGTATGTAGCAGTGTTGGGGGTAACGCATTACAAGTAACGCGAGTTACGTAATCAGATTACTTTTTTCAAGTAACTAGTAACGGAACGCATTACTTTTTAATTTACAAGAAAATATCTGAGTTACTTTTTCAAATAAGTAACAGCAGTTACTTTTTTTTCTCCCATTTATTGATTGAAAGCTCTCCTGTCCCCTTGTTGAGAGAAATCGGGAGTAAGATGT
>NW_015637021.1:2099-8017 GCF_001515625.1 Sinocyclocheilus rhinocerous
ATTTGCCAAAAATAGAACTTTTTATATTAAAAGCAAACAAGCAAGCCCAGCCCAGATTTAAAAAGTAACGTAATGCATTACTTTCAATAAAAAGTAACTAAGTACCGTAATTAGTTACTTTTTTTAGGAAGTAACGCAATATTGTAATGCATTACTTTTAAAAGTAACTTTCCCCAACACTGGTATGTAGTATGTAAAATAATAAAGAAATCAGAAATGCTAGAATAAAGTTTGTTACAATAACCTAATACATCCTAAATTAAACATAGAAAGAGAAGTTTGGCAGTAAATTTTACCAATATGTGAGTTCGTATGTATTTTGTTGTTTTTCTAATTAGAAAATCTTTAAACTGTTTTGGGGTACAGGTTAGAAGGGGAAAAAAGCCCTATCCACTTTTAATAAACATAATATACCATCTACTTACTGTATGATGGCACTATGACTAATCGATTAGGCAAAAACAATATCAATGTCTAGGTACCCTATAGGAAATTGCATATTAAGTTCATCGTGTACACACACAGTATTTTCATATTATTATATGGTAGAGTTAGCCTAATATGTCATTACTAAGTTTTTAACCCTTTGAAAAACTGAAAAGGCCAAATTTCATGTTAACTATGGCTATGTATTTAATTCATTTTCTACTTACTTATTGGCTACCAATAGCCTATACTATTTATTTGTTTTACTTCATTTATTAATTTATTTTCTTTCTTTAAAAGAAAGTGGTACACCCAAGCAGTAATTACATTCGTAATTAGTCATCACCACAAGTTTCAGCCTAACAGCACCACAGAAATGAGCTTTTCTGCAAATTAAAAATTTACTTTACAAACGGTTAGAAGCTAAAGCTGCCAAGTATTAACAAAACCTAACCGTTTATATTTAGTTCAAATTCAACACATCGAAATTGATCATTTTTTAATCATTTGAATCGAGTCTCTTACCATAAAAGGGAGATGTCGTGCGGAGCGTGTGAAAGCTAACTCTGGGTCACTGGAGGCGTCATCATCATTCTCATCGGCGTGTCTATGGCTGTCTCAATACTTGAAGTGAACTTACTACCTAGACAGCAGTTTTGGTCGTTACAGACAGGTGTAACATATTAGGGCAAGTATTGCGGCTATGATGCCAAAAATATTGCACGTGTATGTGATTCCCCCCCAAAATTGCGCGCCTATGATGTTTAAACGTGCTGTCTAAATAGGCAGCGCACTAGGATTTGAGACACAGCATATTGATCACATCACAGAGGCGGCGCGCAAGCGATACAGGGATAATGTGGTCACTTTACTAAACCTCTTCCTCTTCCCGTCTAGATTTTTGTCTGTCTGTGGGTGTCTTCATTTTGTAACTTTCCCCTCAAGCCAAATGCAACACGCGTAAAAATATTCAAATAAGATGAGAATAGTATTTGCTCACCTGAAGCAATAGCATTTGATAAGTATTTATTATTTAACGTTATGATGAACATTTTTAGCAGTGACTCAAGACAGCATTTATACTATATTATTACTGTTACTAGGGTGTGAACATTTTCGCCACATGACAGCGCTCTTGTGCAGAAAACTGAAGAAGACTAGGATGTGTGGTAGAATTAGTATATTTGATGTTTTATTTTAATTATGTTAGAATATAATGGGAATTTTTTAACCATACACATAAGAAAAACTGAGCACTTTGGAAACTAAATTTTGCACATTTTAAATGAAGTCATTTGAAGGCCTTTTAAAACAAAATCCAAAACGCACTGAAATTCTGTAATGTCTTAAAATAATTTCAATTTATGTAAATTGTCTTTCTCCAGCAATTGATATTAATATGACTGTTCAAATATCTATTTTCTGTGTTCAGTGAAAGCTTGTAAAATATACAGGTTGCATTTAGCCAGTTTTATTCATTTTCAAACAATAGTACAATTTAGTCCACACATGATCCAAAATGAGATGATCAAAAATCTAATTAACACTGGAAAAAATGTCTATCAGTGGGGTTTTGTACTTAAAGGCATAATTTAAGTCTGTCATTATTTACTCACTCATGTAACCCATATTTCCTTTTGTGTTCATATGGTTTTGCAAGAACACGAGGGTGATCAGCTGAATGTTCTTTTGAGATTATATGGCTCATTAACCTTTCAATCCCACTGTAATTCTGTGTGTGTAGTCTAGACTGTTCCTCTCTTCTTGATAACATGCTCCATCGTAGCTGTCTCTGAGGTGTCCAAACTGATCTTGTATTTGGCCAGAATCTTGAGAATGGGCCTAAGCTTCAGCCACCACTGAGTCTTCGGTATACGATGTCTGGAACAGAAACAGACAGTGTGAGCACATGAGGATGCAGTGATAAGGCAGGCTTCACTCAGTGAATGACAATGTGTACAATGAAGTGAAACAACGGTAAAATGAAACAGAGGGATCACTCACTCAGAGTCAGTGTCCTCTTTGAGATCAGAGAGAGGCTGGAAGATCATGGCTCTCTTCTTCATTCCCAGAACACAGGCAGAGTCCGGTGTGTTAGCAAAGATACGTCCTGCTCATATGATGATATATGAATGAAAGACATTTATGGAAAGACAAAAATAGAACATTATTCACACAAACAGGTCAGGTTCATATGTAAGACATTTTCCATGATATACGCTACACTTTGGTGTTCCATTGCTTTTATATGCATTAAAGGTTGTGAGAATTATTAGATATGTTATACTATTTTCTAAGACAAAATTAACCTAACATGAAAAGTAGCTAGTTAAAACACATTCAATCTCATTATCCCTATCTTAAAATGGTGATTTTGGCCTTTCCCACTTTTTGACTAACCATCAATTGCAAACACAGTCAAGCCATAATTGTGACACTGATATTCAGTTTATTATAGTAAAGCATGTATATGTATATTTTTTCATTATTTATTAATTGAAATATTTTTTGATTATTAGTAGTAGTTGTGATATTTTTTAAGGTGTGTTTATTTAATGTTTGGTTATACACATGTGAACCATAATTTTGTACAAAATTTTGGCAAAAAATTTTCATAAAATTAATACAAAAGACAGCTTGAATGTTAAAACATCTCATTTACATATTTAGTTTGACTTCCTAAAGTTGACCGTCATCATTTTTTTAAAATAAAATCTCTCTCTCTCTCTCTCGCTCTCTCTCTCTCTCTCTATATATATATATAAATAAAATTTCTCTCTCTCTCTCTCACTATATATATATATATATATATATACACATACATTGCTGCTTGAAAGTTTATGAACCCTTTAGAATTTTCTATATTTCAGCATAAATATAACTAGGGTGACCATATATCCCCTTTTTTCCCGGACACATCCTGGTCAGGATTTCTATATTGCCTAAAATATCCAGGTTTCAAGTCCTGTAAAAGGCGAGTGCTCCGGTTAAAATCCTTTTCCTCAGCCGTCCACTCATTGAAATTACTGTTCACTCACCATGTCTGTAACACTCCTTCAGTTTCTCAGTCAACCACAACACTGCTTTAGCACCCATCTTTGTGCCAAAGTTCCTATCAAACGGTGTAGGGGTTCCACCCTGAAAATACCATGAGAAAAATTAGTAATTGAGTAATTGGGGCCCCAGAGATAATGACAAGGGAATTCTCAGCTCAGTTATAATGTTAAAAACAAAGAATGCTATCAATATTGTACACACAGACCTGCTGCATGTGCCCAAGCACATTCTTGCGGCAGTCAAAAACTCCCTTGCCCTCTTCTGAGTACAAGTTGAAGATAAAATCTGTGGTGTAGTTTGCATTACATTTCTCATTCCTGAGGGAAAACAGTTTGATGTTATTTAGAGTGCTGGTGCAAGAATGAAATAAGACCAGAGTCATTTGTCTAGATTACTGGAGAAGTTGACAATGTAAAACAGAGAGCGAAAAGATGCAGAAACACATTGTGTGACAGAATGACCAACCTAAGGATGAGGCCTCTTTTCACTGTGGTCTTCATTTTCTCCAATAAGTGCTCCACGTTTGTCTACCTCCCAACCAGACATTTAATGGTTAAAAACAAACAAAATGAGATGCATTCAATCAAACATCAATTAAACCAAGCATGTTTCACCTCCAGGTCGTGAATGCCAACTCGTTCTTCATAGATATAAGCAGCATCAGCCCCTGCAGCCAGTCCTGCCATGGTTGCCAGATATCCACAATACCCCCCCATTGTTTCAATGATGAAAACCCTACGCTTCGTTCCAGCTGCGGATTGCTTGATTCTATCGCATGTCTTAAAAGACACAAAACAGATGCTTACACTTATAGTTGGGGACTTACATGTCTGTGAACTGTATATTCATTTTTATAATATATGGTTTCTCACAGTTGTGATAGTATTGAGAGCAGTATCAGCACCGATGCTGAAGTCTGATCCAGGAATGTTATTAGACACAGTAGCTGGAATAACAACCAGGGGAATACACAACTCCTCATATTTTTCTCTGGCAGTCACTAATTCCAAACCTCCAACAAAGGCCTAAATAAGAGAGAGAGCGAGAGAGAGAGTGAGTATGTAAGAAGGAAACAGAAAGGTGAGGACAAATAAAACAATTTTTTTTATTCTTATTGTAAGTAGTATTTGGAATTTTCTCACCTCAAACCCTCCAATGATAACCAGGGCATGAATGTTATACTTGGCTATATTCAGACTGATCTCTTCAATCATACTAGCTGGCAGTGACCTCCAGGGAGAGACAAAAACAACAATTAAGGGGGGGGGCGGTTAAGTTTAAACGTGATTATTTTCTCTTTAATACAGATAATGCCAATGTAGTTTTCGATGAGTCGCTATGTTAGCAATAATAACATTACCTGCTTGACGAAGGGTTGCCAGGTTTTCACAACAAATCCCGCCCAATTGCTACTCAAAAGTAGCCCAAACTAACCGCGTTTCGAGGGGGTCCCCCGGTAAAAATCGCATTCAGGGGGTTAAAATACACGTTATTGGGGATGCTTTAATCCGCGGACATGAAAAACAACCCGCGGCAACAGTGATAAAGTAGCCCAATTCCACCAATAATATAATCCATGGGAAAACCGAGGACTTGGCAACACTGTGACGGATATTAAAGGTCCCAAATTGTCAAAACTGAAATTTCCTGGCTTTTTCCACAATTACTGAAGTCTAGGGGCTATTTAACTACCATATACGTTTCAAAACAGTCAGTCCACAGTAAAATTCACACAGCCTGCTTAAAGTTCTAGCTATTTTTCACGAACCGTTGTGACTTCCGTAAAAAGTTGAAGTCAGAACTACACAGTCACTGCCTTCAGTCACCACCCAGAGCACCGCCCACAGTCCCACTCTCCTTTTGCCAAACCCCAGACCAAAATCGACCTGTTCTCAGCAAAGCTCCTGAGAAAGGAGCTGTAAAAATATATTGAGATGGTTTTTGGTACTTATACCGCAAATATATATTCTTAAGGACATCAAAACCTCAAATAAAACTCCAGAAAGGTGTACAATATGGGACCTTTAAAATAACCAGTTCTCCCCGTTTACATGCACATCAGTACAACTGCGTTTACATGACTTAATTAATAAATCAGGTTATTTCCCTGTAGTGACGTCAAAACCTAACTAACCATTTGCATATCTGACTCTGAGTATTCCATATGTTGTCAGTTGTGTTGTTAAATAAAGCTTGCAGCATGTCAGCGGGAAACTTACAGCTCATATATTATCCTCTCATGCAGATGCAGCGTTTTGACTGCACCACTTCTACATCTGCTGCACGAGATGAGAACCCTTTTTTAAAGGGGTCATATGATGCGATTTAAATTTTTCCTTTCTCTTTGGAGTGTTACAAGCTCTTGGTGCATAAAGAAGATCTGTAAAGTTGCAAAGACTAAAGTCTCAAACCCAAAGAGATATTCTTTATAAAAG